>NC_068565.1:2701163-3001293 GCF_025698545.1 Gossypium raimondii
TGAAATCTTTGTGTTTTTGTGACTTTTACAACTAGGCCCACTTGTTGAATTCATTAGTTTTTGATTCTATGAAAGAAGTTAAAAGTTGCTATGAATATGTGTTGGAAGTATATGATGATTCAGCATGGAAATAGAGCTTTAAATTGTTTATATGCTGATTTTATTGAAAGAATTGAATAGAAAGTGAATGTTTGAGACCTAATAGTAAAAGAGTTTGAAGTTAGGGTTTTATGAGAAAATTCTGAATTTCAATAATTATGAATAACTTATAATGTCTAGGTAAAGTACTAATTGAGAAAAATTAGTTTAATTGAGGGGTTAATTGAGCAAAGACTAAATTGTATGAACTGTGAAATTTGGGGTAAAATGGAAATCAACATTTTTGCACTAAAACAGTTTTGGACAGCAGTAGTAGGTCAAGTTTGAAAAATCACCAAAAATTGTGAAAATCGAATTAGAGAATGAATAAAATATGGAATTAAATATTATTGAGTCTAGTTTCTTATAGAAGAAACGGTGTAAGTAATGGAATTGTAAATTATGAGATATAATAAATTTTGTGAGACAAGGTCAGAATGATTTTGGGTTCCCCTATTCTGGTTTTGGAAAATCATAAAAAATTTAATAAAAATAATTAGGGGCTTAAATTTATATATTTAAAATCCTGAATGAGTATATTTTCAAGAGAAACAAACAGAAACATCATCCAAATCCCGTACGAGGAGATAATTAATTTTTAGTGAAGAGGGGTCGGAACTGTCTAGCAGTGAAACAAGGGAGATTTTAAAGAATAAATTGTACTTATTGGCTAAGCCAAAAATTCTAAAAAATTTATGGTAAGAAGATATGTCATTCTAGTTTCAGATAAAATTAATGGATCTTAATTTGGAGTTTCATAACTCAAGATATAAATAATTTAGTGACTCTAACTTGGATAGACAGATTTGAATTTACTTATAAGTAAATAGTGAAAATATAGTTAATGTTATTAAGCGTGTTCTATACATTAAGGATGTGGAATGGAGAGGGGAGGAAAATTGGAAAATATATGAATGACTTGTGTATAAATCGTTCATATATTCGATAATAATCGATAAATGTTGAATTAGAAATGATGTAATGTTTTATTTCAAATAGTTACTATGAGATTGATGATGATCCGAGTTTAGCTAAATTAAAAGCTAAAGCGATGTTTTCATTACAAAATTAATAATTTCATAAATGTGTTAATGAATGGCATAATCGATAAACGTTGAGTTAAATGGTAAATACGTATTAGTATTGAACTTAATGATATTGAATTGTATGAGAAGTAAATGGAAATTTCTATTGCTAGTGATATGATTTGAATTAAAAGAATAATGGTGATATTGAAATGTATATTGAGAAATTGATTTGGATTGTGAACATGGGAAATTATGAATTGAATGAAATGGAAATGAAGCATTGAATTGTTAAGACTTGTGAATTGCATGAATATAAATCGGGTCTCGTAGGCCCTCTTTATTATGAATATAATATTTAGAGGATATATTGTGAAGAATTATAAAAGTATGTTAAAAATTTGAAAGTTTTAATTTAGATGAAATTTTATAATATGGTTAAATATGTTTACAAGTGTATGTGTTCTGGTAATGCCTCGCACCCTATTCTAACGACGGATACGGGTAAGGGGTGTTACAATTATTGGTATCAGATCTACGGTTTAGTCGGTTCTCGGGCCGAGTGTAGCATATGTGAAGTCTAGAAATACATGCCATTATATAACCTGTGATAGTGTGATATATCCCGACCCTGATGAGATTTGTTTTACTTATAGATAGATATACTTTTCAACTTAGCTAATTTTGATAATATTGAAAGCAATACTCAAGTATATGAGTAGAAAGTTGATTATGATAAATTGGAACTCATAAATGTATGAATAAATATTTTATAATACATGTCGATGAATAATATTATGTTATATGTATTATTAAAAGTAAATTATAGTGCTACACAAAATATTGTGCTGATAACTAAATTATAAAATATATGTGAATATTCATATAATATGAGTTTATTTTAAAATAGCTAATTTACATGTTATAGGTTCAGGGACTAAATTGAATAAAAGTAAATTTTAGGATAATTTTTGTAAAATGTCAAAAATTACCAAATTGCATGAAATGAATTGTTTTATTATTTAAGTTAATAAATTGAATGAAATATTAACTTAGATTAGGACCGGGTAGAAAATCGAGAAAATGAAAAATTACCAAAATGCCCCTGTATCTTGGTATTTTTGCAAATTAGCCTGGGAAGTTCGTATGAACTATATTCTATACAATTTTGATTAAAATGAATGTTATTTGGTGATGAATAATATATATGTATAAGTGTTAGTATTGAACTGAATTTAGAAAACTAATGGAATAAGAAATATGTGTTAGTATTGAATTGAAATTTGATTCGTGAATGAAAAAGTGAATTTGATATTGAAAGTAACTTTTGGAATGAATGTGAATTTGAATTGAGAATTGAAAACCCTATTAACTAGTCGGCCTGAGTCGGATATAGTTGGCATGCCATAAGATTGGAAGAGTACGGGAATTTATCGGCTATGTCGATCAGGCACTTTATGTGTCGTATTTTAGGCACTTTATGTGTCGTATTTCAGGCACTTTATGTGTCGTATACCAGGCACTTTATGTGTCGTATTTCAGGTACCTCGTATTTTAGGCACCTCGTGTGTCGTATCAGGCACTTATGTGTCGTATACTGATCAGGTACTATGTACCATTTTAGGCACAATGTGTCGTATTGGTGTGTTTGGTTGGACCCACGTATCCGCCAAAGCCCGAGTCCGTTAATAGGGGTAGTTAAATGAAAAGTTAAATCGAACGAAATGAATTAGTTGAGCTATTAAGAAGAAACGTGATAGTGTAATATTTTCCAGCTCTAATGAAATTGTTTTGTTAAGACAGAGATGTCTTCTAACCGAACTATTTCCAATAATACTGAAAATTTATATTGAGGTGATTGAAATGTGTTATTGAAGAAACGAAATTTAGAAAGGAATGTATAGAAGCTCATGATAAGTATGTGTTACTGTACGAAATGAGATAACCATGAGTTGAGAAATGTGAAAACGTAGAATAAAATGAAAGTTTATATGGTGATAAGCTCATTCGTGTTTGCTTGGCGTGCATATGGTGTTATGCGCTCAACATATTTGATTAAGTAAATATGGTAAGCAAATATACACAAATAGATGGAATGTGTGTTTATGTACACTTGCTTGAATAAGTGTAATCAGTATATTTAAATGATAGAATCTTATGTTTAATTGTTAAATTAGAAATAATATGATGTTTTGTTTTATGTCTTTATTATTGAACTATAAATATTATAATAGCATGAAAATTGAATTGAAGATCAAATTGAGTAGAACGCAGGAATGAGTACTTTCGTTCAGTGATATGCAATGAATTGACGGAAAATACCATGGTTGGACCATGGCAACATGTGATATGTGATTTCCGTATAAGACCATAGCTGGGCTATGGCATCGGTGTAATATGTGCTACTGTGTAAGACCATAGCTGGGCTATGGCATCAGTATGTGTTATGTGATTACGTGTAAGACCGTAGTTGGACTATGACATCGAGAAAACGAAGTACTCAATTCCGTAAGATGTTCTCTAATTTGACAAATGTTGGTAAGTAAAATGGAAGCCAAGTATTGGAATTTAATTAGATATTAATATTGAGCTCGAGTCAGAAAATCCATTGTGTGAAATTGTGGGTGACAGAAAACATTCATAATAAATACATTTGTTACTTTGCTTGGAATGAACTATGTAATCACTGAATTTTGTCCGGGACGAATTTCGTGTTTTTTAAAAAAACTGCATTTTGACCCCTAACTTTTTTGAAATTACATTTCAACCCCTAAACTTTCTTAAAATTACATTTTGACCCTAAAATTTCTTGAATTTACATTTTGGCCCCAAAAATTTTACTGCGTTTGTAATTTGGTCCTTCAGCATTGGCGGTATAAGTTCTTGACTTATACTGCAATGGCCGACCTAAGGCACGGCCTCCTTCTCCCCTAGCCACCTACCACCTGCAAAAGGAGCAAAAAATCAACAATAAACAGGGGTTTTAAACCCCCAAAATTTGGAGCCAAGGGAGGAAGCAAAAAGAAAAAAAAACATAAACAAGAGACAAGAGACAAGAGAAAAAACCAGCAGCAAAAATGAAGAAAAAATAGTAAAAAAACTTCAAAAATTTTGTTATTTTCTTTCTCACAACCACCGGAGGCGGACGAGAGCGACGGAGCGCGAGTGGAGGGCCGGAGCAACGCCTTGTGTCTTCGGGTTGGCGGAAAAAGCCAAGCAAAAAGAAGAGAAAAAAAGAAAAGGGAAGAGGGGAAGGAGAAGGACACCGGCGGTAGTCGCACCCTCGGCCAAGACGACGACGGCGGCGTTGTAGGAGGCTAGGAGAACCGGAGCGGGGAAAAAAGAAAGAAAGAAAAAGAAGAAGGAGAAAGGAAGAGGAAGAAGGAAGAAGAGGGAAAGAAAAAAATTAATTAATTAACAGTCGGGTCAAACTGACCCGACCCGGGTCCAACCCGAACCGATCCGGTGACCCAACCCGACCCAGCGAGCTCAATAGTCAAGCCCAAACCAGCCCAAAAAAACAAAGAAAAAAAACAAAGCAAAAAAAAAGAAGTAGCCCAAAGCCCAACGCACCAGCCCAGCAGCCATGCCCAGTGCGTAGGCAGCCCAACAGCAGCCAATAGGCCCAAAAGAAGCAGGCCAAAAAAAAAAGAAAAAAAGAGAGAAAAAAAGAAAAAGAGAAAAAAAGGGTTCAATTTGCGTAACCCCGTTCGACGAAGCTCGTGTTTCGGGATCTTTTCAGTAATTTCGTTTATTTCACTTTTAATTTAAAGCTCGTATTTTTATGCCATTTCGTTTTAATATTATTAGTACTTTATGTATTTTTATATTTTTGTATTTATATTTTTAATTTAATTCAATTTTAATTTTATTTTATTTTAAATAATTTTAATAAATAAGGCAACGAATCAATTTAACATAAAATCGTTGATTTCATCGCTATGTTGGGTGAATATCACCGGTTTGCGTTAAACTCGATACGCCCTTTTAAAAATCGAAAATATTAAAAAAAAATTTCGTGTTTTCAAAAAAAATTCTCGTGTTTCGAAATTTTTGTTTCTTCAAAAATTTTTCTCGTGTTTTAAAAATTATTCGTGTTTTCAAAAATAAGGCAATGAATCGATTTGACATTAATTCGTTGATTTCATTGCTATGTTGAGTGAATATCACTAGTTCGTGTTAAATACGATACGTGCTTAATAAAAAAATCGAAAAATTTGTGTAAAAAAAATCTCCATGGTTTCAAAAATATTCATGTTTTTCAAAAAAAAAAAAGAATCCGTTATTCAAAATTTTTCATGTTTTCAAAAAATTTCTGTGTTTTAAAAATTTTCGTGTTTTCAAAAAAAATAATTGTTTCAAAAATCTCTGTGTTTTAAAAAAAAATTCGTATTTTGATCGGATCGCGATTAACTATTAGATTGAACTTGTATTTTTGAAAATTAAGACAACGCGCGTTTAACGAGATACCAATTTTGGGCGTCGCGAGGGTGCTAATACCTTCCTCGCGCGTAACCGACTCCCGAACTCTAATTTTCTCTGGATTTTCACGTAGACCTAAATTTACCTCTTTTTTAGAAAAAATTAAAAATAAATTTTTCTTCTAAAAAGAGAATTTATTAGGTGTCCGATCACACCTAGAAAAAAGATCGATGGCGACTCCCTTTTTAAATAAAATCGAAACTCCGTTTTTAAATTTTCAATGATTACTTCGACTAGCGCCCGTGCCCAAATTTTTAGGTCGCTACAAACTATGTGGCTATGATGGTATTATATTAATGATGAATGGTAAGTCATATATATATATATATATATATGTATTTATGAGAGTAAGTTAGAGGCTTTACAACCTCACCATCACCCCCTTATCAGTATTGCTTTATGACGAAATTTTTTTTACGAGAATTATGTTGAATAAGCTCATAAATGTGAACTAAAGAGTTCAGTGGTCAAATAATTAGTAATGCAAACAGAGTTGATTATAGTGTAACAAATGAACTCAGTTTTAAAAGAAATATCAGATTGTTTTAAAGATTATACGGATTATGTAACGTCACGATTAAAGAAGAAGTTAAATTTGACGAGACAAAATATTCAAGTATGATACCTAAAGAATGAATGTATTAATTGAAAGTTCTTCTGAATTGATTTTTGTTAGTGAATAGAATAATATGAGGTTTGTGATAACAGAATCAGTCAGAGAAATGATAATTAAATGGTAAAGATGCCTGTGTGTGACGATTACAATCGAAATGAACACGATGATCTTTTCTGGAGATTCTATATATTCTTTTATCCTCAGAGATATGTGTATAATTGTTCAGTTCTGATAGAGTTCTTATGTTGTGAGAATGTTAGCTAACTATGATGTTAAACGAAAGTCCTATTGGTCTAGTTGGTTTATGACCAGTTATTGTTCTATTTTGCATTCATATTTAGAAAGTGTATTGTTTTGCTACGATGAAATTCCAGAGCTGAAATATGGTGATTCTGGTATCTAGACTTTACTGATTTTTGTGTAAGGAATTGTCATCAGCAAGGGTATAAATAATGAGAGCATAAGCTCAAAATTTTATGATGGAGTTTTTCCTCAGGTAAATTTGAATAAAGTTAATGAGTTCAATCAAAATATATGATTCTTTGAACTAATACAGTTTAAAGGATCTTTGATTCGCATGCTAAAAAAAATGTTGAAAGATTGCGTGTTTGAGTTGTATCCTCAGCATGAAGAAAAGAGTATTCTGAGATGTTAGTGTTTTATAATTGAAATCAACTCAGTTGTTTTATTAAAGTGAACTGAATTATCGAGATGTGATTTGAGTTATATGTATTTAAGCATGTCCTTAGCTAAGAGAATAAATTCTATGTATTCATGAGTATGAAGACAAATAGTCGGAATGAAAAATCTATATTTCAGAAAGTATGATATACGTGATTAAATTGATTAGTGATTCTGGAAAGTTAGTGAAAGTGTTTAATGAGAGTTGGAAGTAACTTCTTCTGGTAAGATTTTTGGGGACGAAAATCCCTGAAGGGGGGAAGAGTTGTAACAGCCCGATTTTGGGTCTAGTCGGAATAGTGGTTTCGGGACCACAAATCCGGCGAGGAAAAATGAAATGGCCTGAATTTTTAAGGGTATTGGAACGGTGATTCGAGATCACTAAATCCGAAAAAAGAGTAGAAAATATTATTAATTTAGTAAGTATAAGTTAAATGTGAAGTTAAAAAAAATTTTAAAATAGTGAATAGTGCACTAGAAATAAATATTAAAATAATTAGAAAAACGAGGTATTGAGACCTCGGAGATTTTAAACCGAGCCATAAATATTTTTATAAATACTTATGGAGTGTTAAAAAGTTAGTATTAAAGTTTCATTAAGAAATTTTAAAGTTTCGATAATTAATTGAACAAAAAGGACTAAATTGTAACAAATACACAATTATGGGAAATGATTCAATAGCTTAAATGATAAAAGGAAGAGGGATTAAAATGCAAATAGACCCACTGTCTATTTGGGCTGGACGGCAAACGCATGAAATCAACAAGAAAGTAAGGAGAATTAAGGGCAAAATTGGAATATTCCAAAATTACTTAATAAAGCTAGGATCCAAGTGGAATTATCTAGATTTCTCTTTATTTTTCTGCATTCTCATCAGCAAAAACACCATAAAAGGGTTTCCTTAAGCTGGTTTTTCATATTTTTACTGCAAATAAGTTCAATTCTTGATTATTTCTTGAAATCTTTGTGTTTTTGTGACTTTTACAACTAGGCCCACTTGTTGAATTCATTAGTTTTTTATTCTATGAAAGAAGTTGAAAGTTGCTATGAATATGTGCTGGAAGTATATGATGATTTAGCATGGAATTAGAGCTTTAAATTGTTTATATGCTGATTTTATTGAAAGAATTGAATAGAAAGTGAATGCTTGGGACCTAATAGTAAAAGAGTTTGAAGTTAGGGTTTTATGAGGAAATTCTCAATTTCAATAATTATGAATAACTTATAATGTCTAGGTAAAGTACTAATTGAGAAAAATTAGCTTAATTGAGCGGTTAATTGAGCAAGGACTGAATTGTATGAACTGTGAAATTTGGGGTAAAATGGAAATCAACATTTTGCACTAAAACAGTTTTGGACAGCAGCAGTAGTTCAACTTTGAAAAATCACCAAAAACTGTGGGAATCGAATTAGAGAACAAATAAAAGATGAAATTAAAGCTTATTGAGTCTAGTTTCTTATAGAAGAAACATTGTAAGTAATGGAATTGTAAATTATGAGATATAATAAATTTTGTGAGACAAGGTCAGAATGATTTCGGGTTCTCCTGTTCTGATTTTGAAAAATCATAAAAAATTTAAGAAAAATAATTAGGGGCTTAAATTTATATATTTAAAATCCTTAATGAGCATATTTTCAAGAAAAACAAACGGAAACATCATCTGAATCCCGTACGAGGAGATAATTAATTTTTAGTGAAGAGGGGTTGGAACTATCTAGCAGTGAAACATGGGAGAATTTAAAGAATAAACTGTACTTATTGCATAAGCCAAAAATTCTGAAAATTTTATGGTAAGAAGATATGTGAGTCTAGTTTTAGATAAAATTAACGGATCTTAATTTAGAGTTTCGTAACTCAAGATATAAATAATTTAGTGACTCTGACTCGGATAGACAGATTTGAATTTACTTATAAGTAAATAGTGAAAATATAGTTAATGTTATTTAAGCGTGTTATATACATTAAGGATGTGGAATGGAGAGGAGGAGGAAAATTGGAAAAATATGAATGACTTGTGTATAAATCGGTCATATATTCGATCATAATCGATAAATGTTGAATTAGAAATGATGTAATGTTTTATTTCAAATAGTTACTATGAGATTGATGATGATCGATTTTAGCTAAATTAAAAGCTAAGCGATGTTTTCATTACAAAATTAATAATTTCATAAATGTGTTAATGAATGGCATAATCGATAAACGTTTAGTTAAATGGTAAATACGTATTAGTATTGAACTTAATGATATTGAATTGTATGAGAAGTAAATGAAAATTTCTATTGCTAGTGATATGATTTGAATTAAAAGAATTATGGTGATATTGAAATGTATATTGAGAAATTGATTTGAATTGTGAACATGGGAAATTATGAATTGAATGAAATGGAAATGAAGCATTGAATTGTTAAGACTTGTGAATTGCATGAATATAAATCGGGTCTCTTAGGCCCTATTTATTATGAATATAATATTTAGAGGATATATTGTGAAGAATTATAAAAGCATGTTAAAAATTTGAAAGTTTTAATTTAGATGAAATTTTATAATATGGTTAAATACGTTGACAAGTGTATGTGTTCTGGTAATCCCTCACACCCTATTCCGGCGACGGATACTGGTAAGGGGTGTTACAAACAAAGATGCATTTTATGAAAATAAAGATGTTGGACATAAACCTATCTCACAAAAGGATTCTTATTGCTCTTAGGCTTAGAGCAATAAGCGTGTTTTGGACATTACTCTGAATTAGGTCTAAAAAATTCAGGGATCTCTTCCACAGTCCCATTGTTCGAAACACTCCCAGGTGTGTAAGCGCAAATGCTTAATAAACTATCTTCCTCGGCTCCCCCTTCGGATACGATTTTAACATTCAAATTCCCCAACATTCCTTTCGGGACTTTGACTTCTTCAAGGAATTCCAACTCTTTAGTTTCCATTAGGCTCTGCACCAAAGCTTTGAATTCAGATCACTCCTGGATTTCATGACCTTTTTTAGTGTGGAACTCATAGTAACTCCTCATCCCTTTTGGTCTCTTCTCTGAATTTTGAATGATTAATCCCATGTCTATCATTTGTTTCAAAACCCATTTCAGTGGGGTTTTTACTTCTTCAACATTGGTTTTGGTTCTCTTTCCTCCATTTTTAATTATCGCGTTTACCCCTGGGTCTAGATGACTGGGTAATAGATTTCCTACCACATTAGGTCCTGATGGATCGTTAAACTTCACGATGCCTATCTTGATGAACCTTTCAACTAACTTTTTAAATGTAGTACCGTTTTCAATTGAGCGTCCTGTTATTCCCGCGTGGTATTCGCATTGGGCATTCGCATCATACCATTTTGGGAACGGAAGTTGCACGGGTTCCGAGTAGAACGGAGATACCACATGCGCATCAAATAGATTTTGATACAACACTCTATATGTCATCGGGATGGGTGTGAATTGGAGTCTTTCTGTGTTTGGCCTCAAGTTAGATTCTTGCCTTGATGTACCTTGATAGCTAGTGGTTACGACCCTCAGTTGGCCCATAGTGAACGATTTGGAATACCCTTTGTTATACATGCTCAGGTTATTCACTTCATTTTCTTTGTTCTTTGGGGTTGATCTTTTGATGCTTTACCCCGCATCTATCTTCTCACTTCTTATGGTGCTTTCAATCATCTCGCCAAACATTACAATATCTGAGAAGCTCTTCAGAGCACTTCTCAACATATGGTTAATGAATGGGGCTTTCAGAGTGTTGATGAAAAGCATCGTGGTTTCTTTTTCTAGAAGAGGTGGTTGGACTTGCGTCGCTACCTCTCCCCATCTTTGAGTATATTGCCTGAAGCTCTCACTTTGCTTCTTTTCCATATTCTGCAGTGTAATTCTGTCAGGTGTCATGTCTGTTACATGGCTGTATTGCTTCATGAAAGCCTGTGCCAAGTCCTTGCATGAGTGGATTTTTGCACGGCTCAGCTGGTTGTACCATTTGGCAGCCGACCCAATCAGACTATTTTGGAAGCAATGAATTAATAATTGATCGTTATTAACGTATCATTCTTCGGCAGAACATCGTGATGTGCTTCAGGGCAGCTAGTCCTATTATACATTTCAAATTCTGGAGTTTTGAATTTCGGCGAGAGTACTAGATCTGGGACCAAACTCAGATCCTTGGTGTCAACCCCGCAATGGTAATCAGCATTTTCTATTGCTCTGAGGTTTTCCTCCAACCACATGTGTCGATCTTCGAGTTGTTTTGGCAGTTCCACCCTTGCTTTTTCTATTTCTGCCATTTCGTCTAGATCAGGAACTATAGGATTGGTTGGATTGTCCCCCGGATTGGAACTTGAACCTGTCGGGTAGTTCATGGATGCCGAGGTACCGGTTTGATATTGTTGGGGTCTGATAGTAATGGGTGCCCCTTGAGGATGCTCGTCGGGTTAGACCTGGACACTTATCGGGGTAAAACCTGAAGGATGGGCATGGTCTTCATTATCATCTCCAGAGTTGACTGCTGAGCTTTTCCCTTTTTCAAGCCCCCCGGCTAGTAACTATATTAATTGGTTCATCATACTTCTTTAGGATTCCAGTATCTGATCTTTCATCTCTTGTTGTACCTTCGCTATTTGTTCTTGTATTTGCGCTTGCAACTGATCTTGCATATCCTTCTGCATTTGTTCTAATCTTTCTAATCTTTGATCCATTTCTTTGGTTTTGCAGTGGGTACCATAGCAATATTTAGTTGGTGGATTTTCGTTAGTTTCCAGGGTAACTGTAACAATTTTGATTAATTAGGTTCCTTTTGTGAAATTTAATGCGTGCAATGTAATACAGATGAATAGAATAAATGGAAAAAGAGGCGTTGATTCTGATTCAATTCTATTAGAACAACTTTACTAGAAAACAAATCTCTTTACATAAAATAGATATTTACATATACGTCCTTGCCCTAATACTCAAAGTGAAGACATCGATCATTTTCCTCATATCCGTACGTTAAGATTGAATCTCGTGAACTCTCTAAAGTGGTGCCTCCTCTATCTCTTTTTTGCTTGATCCAAGCCGCGACCCATTGTTCACTCATCCTCGTGATGCTTGTTAGCTTCTTTAAGAAAGTTGGAATGTTGGCGGCTCTCAAATAATCTTTGTCAGCTTGAATCTTTGGGTAATGAAGCAAAGTCGTGTACTTATTCACCAGACTATCACCATTCCCTCGTTACGTTTTCTTGGACCCTATTCGGACGACCGTATTGTCTTCCACTTTATCAAGAAATCCATTTTCCATGACAAGCTCTCTATTTAGCAACTAAACATGAATCAACACCTCTTTTCTATTATGAAAATGCAATGCAGTCACAGTCAAAGCAAAACAAAACAAGTCAGTACATTATACAAAGCTAAAGTGAGCAAGGAATAATAAACAAAGCACCTATTTGGGTGACCACTAGGGTTTGGTGTAGTTTTTCCTAGGGTGGGCTATTAGGGCTCACTATATGCGGTTTGGTTCTAAAGTAAACGTACCTAAACTGGTAGATTCCTCGATCCTTACCCATTATAGGCTCATATGGACCGAGTTCAGTTCAGGGGAACACATTTCCCTATGACTATGCGCAGATGAAAATCTCACGAAGACATAGGTATGGATATATCCCGAAAGTAATCCACTATCCCATGTGGAGGTGAAAACCTCACGAATGCGTAGTTTCTCACTCCTACTTAAAAGGGTATAATCGAGTGGTCATGCGATGCAATGCGCAGAAAGATATCAAAACTTAAACTGACATAACAATTAAACCATAATGATGAAGATCGTAATAAAGACAGATGAAATACAACGCAAGGATCGTACTTTTTAGTGTCTCCAGTGGAGTCGCCAAGTTGTCGAAACTATTTTTTTTGTAAAAGGGGCCGACTTTTTATTTTTTATAAACAAAAATGGGAGTCGCCACCAATCCTTTTTATTAGGTGTGATCGGATCACCTCGCAATTTGATCATTTTAATAAATAGTTTGATTTATTAAAACATTATTTTTCGGTCTACAAAAATCCAGAAAACGAGTTCGGGAGTCGGTTACGCACGAGTAAGGATTAGCACCCTCGATACGCCCAAAATTGGTACCTAGTTGATTAATTAATGTCTAAATGTCGAAAGTTGAAAATTTGAGAAGATTTTAAAATACGATCATTTTTTATTAATATTATCTTAAAAATGCTTGAATGAATCGAAAAGAAAATTAAAGACCCCCTTATCTCGGGGTAACGGAATGTCACGTCCCGTAAGTTGGGACACGACACTTGGAACCCTCGAGAATAGGCTTGCCATTAATTTTTATTGAAATTCCATGTATCTTGAAGTTTAAAAGGATATTTTACCATTTAGGTTTATCGAGAAAATCGAAACCTCGTAAGTTAGGGTACGATTTCTCGAATCACCAAAACGCGAAATGTTGCCCTATTTTGAAAATTTTCCTTTTTTGAATTTGAGTAAGAACTAACGTGATATTTAATAAAACATATGTTTAGTTTATTTAAACATCGTATGGAAGTGAACAAATATTTTTTTTTCTAAAACATAATGTATGATACAACAATAATGAAATAATGTAAAATAACCATGTGGGTAAAATATTTAAAAGATAAATAATGGGATACAACAATAATAATGATGTGATATTGATAATTAAATTGCAACAACAATAAATGAAGCAACATAAAATAAAATAAAATAAAATGAAAATAAGAACCACATAATAAGAAAAAGTAACCATAACTGAAAATCTAATAATTAAAAGAAATGATAAATCAATAAAATATAAAGAAACAAGCAAAATAATAATAATAATTATAATTATAATAATAATAATAATAATAATAATAATAATAGAGACAATAAAAAAATAATGATAAATTTTAAATTTTATTTTTAATGCCAAAGGTTGAAAAAGTAATAAATAAATAATAAATAAAAGTGAATAGGTAAATTAAATAAACAAAATAATAAATAAAAAAAGAGTTGAAATTATGCTGCCTAGGATTAAATTGCAATCTGGGCAATACTTTAGGGAGGATTTCTTAAAGAAATAAAAGATAGAGCCGATCGAGGGATTAAAACAAAACACGCTTAAGGTGCGTGGGCCGAAAGGGAAATATTCCCATGTCATTTGAACGGCGCCGTTTTAGGGGGCAGCATCTGCGCATGGTCTAAGGACCAAATTGAATCGGAAGCAAAACTTTGTGGCCAAAATCAAAAATAAAAAAGGCCGCATTGAATACGTCGCAAAGGTAGAGGGGCTTATTACACAAATAACCCCTTTAACGAAAATGCACGGATCCTCCCTGGCGGGTCAGGTCGTGCGCTCAGGTCAAGGGGCTAAACGACATCGTTTTGCGGCTTAAGGATGCCGACCAAAACGGCGTCGTTTTGTTTAGGCTATTTAAGCCAATTTTTTTTTTAAAAAAAACTCATTTCTCTCCTTCCCTTAAATTTTTCTTTTTGAAACACTCTCCCATCCCTCTCAGCCCCGATCTCTGGCCAGGAGTCCGGTCGACCGCCGTCGCGCCGACCACTGGCCACTAGCGACGGCGCTGACGTGCGCGGTGGTCTAAAATTTCAAAAAACCCCCTTTTCGCTCCTTTTTTTCAGTAAAGCCCCGATTTGGGGTTAAAACGGCCCGAAGGGCTCCCAAAATTCGAGAAAATGAAAAAAAGAGGAGAAAAATTAAGAGACTTTTCGGCTCTTCGTCGTCGCCGGTGGGGTTTTTGGCGAGCCCGTTGGCTCGCCCACCCTCAAGATCGGAGAAACCTCCGTCCACGGCGCTAAAGGTAAAAGATTTCTTTTATTTTCTATTATTGTTTATTTCGAAATAAAAATATATATATATATAAATAAAGCACCTTTTTTCTTTCGAATTTGTTGAAACTTCTCTATGTATTCAAAATCAATGTGTGTCCGAAAAAATTACAAAGATGATGGTCGGACTTTTATAGCCGAAGTACAATATTCGTTTTTGTTTTGTTTTGTTTCTTAGTTTTCTTTTCTGTTGTCTTCTTTTGCTTGCGTGTTGCAGGTGGTGGCAGAGGCGTGCGGCACGTGGAGGTGACATGCGGCTGCCAAAGGCAGAAGACCCAGGTGCGGCACACCTAGGGTTAGCAATTTTGTTTTTTTGCTAAGGGTATTAGGCTAGGTTTTTTTGTTGGGCTGTTTGGGTTTGATTTAATAGTGGGCTGGTCTGATTGGGCCTGCTGGACTCTAATTTTGGACTATTTATTATTTTTTTGGTTTTTATTTCTATTTATTTTGGGTTTTGGGCCCAGGCCAAAATTGGCCTATTACACTCGCGTTTCCATAAAAAGACTTCGGGCTAGTTTGGCAATGCTTTTGAAAAGTGCTGTGAAAAAGTGCTTTTGAGAAGTGCTTTTGAAAAGTTTGGTTTAAAATTTGAGTGTTTAGCATTGCTTTCAAAAAGTGCTTTTGAGAAATAAAATGTCCATTTTAGACATGTTATTATCAAGTAACAAATGTGCATTTAAATAATATTTAAATTAGTTAATATTATTATATTTAGTATGAATATAAAAAATTATTATAACTTGTTGCTAATATTTTAATATATGAAATATATATTTTAAATATTTAAATATAACCATTAAATATTTGTAATTAGTATTTTAAATAATATTTTTTATTTTTAATTAATGATTTTAACAGATTTGTAAGTAAGCACCAATAAAAAAAAAGAAAAGTACTATGTTATTGGAGGGGTGAAAAAATAATTAAGCACCAAAAGTACTTTTGGGAGAGGAAAAGCTAAAATTTTTAGCTTCTCATTTTCAGAAGTGCTTGCTAAAAATTTCAGCGAAAAACAACTTATTCTGCACAGCTTTTCTTCTAAAAGTGCTTGTAGAAAGCAAATTAAACTTGCATTTTGAGTGGAAGATAAATGAGTCTTCAAGTCAACCAAATTAAACGTGCATGACAAGCTAGAAGTATTGATTAATTTCCATGAACAAGGTGACGTGCTAGTTGAATACAATATTCTAATACAAAATAGGTAGTGATTAGTGCTTGAAGAAAATTCATATCTTGATGTAAACATTTGCAGCTGCCTTGAAATATCATTACATCATATCAAAATCAGACTGTTTTTTTAACTGAAAAAAAAAATTGAGTTCAGTTAAATATCATTCATAAATCATAGCGTCTCTTCCAAGTTCTGGGAAGAGATTATGGGAAAAACTATTAGCTGCTCTGTTTTACTAGCTTTAATATCTTGCTTTTACTTACTATTTGCCACTGCTTTAGACACAATAACACCATCAAAATCCATCAAAGACCCTGATGTTATAATCTCCCAGAATGGTGTTTTCCGATTGGGATTCTTCAGCTTGGCTAACTCCAGCAATCGTTATGTAGGGATTCTCTACAATCAAATCCCCGTACAAACTGTTGTATGGGTAGCAAATAGAAACAGGCCTCTCAAAGACTCTTCTGGGATTCTTACCATATCAGATGATGGCAACCTTGTTGTTTCCAATGGAAAAGCTGAGGTTCTTTGGTCATCACATGTTAACAATACAGCTCCTAATGCAACAACTGCCCAGCTTTTAGACTCTGGAAACCTTGTCCTTAGTAATGGTGAGGATGGAGCAAGCAGCTTATGGGAGAGTTTCGAAGATCCTTCTAATGCCTTCATTGAAACTATGAAGATCAGCACTGACGTTAAAACGGGTCGTAAAGTGGAGCTGAAATCATGGAAAAGCATTGATGACCCATCTGATGGTAACTTTTCTCTTAGCCTTGAACCTTTCAACAGCCCCGAGGTCATCATTAGGAAGAATAACCAGCTCTATCATCGGACCGGTCCATGGAATGGGAATAGCTTCATTGGCTTAATAGATGAGTACACTGCTTATCTTGAAGGGTTCGATGTTGTTGCAGATAATCCACAACAAGCGTACTATATGACTTACGATTTTTCTAACGATTCTATGTTGATATACATTGAATTAGATTCTCAAGGAAAATTCATTGAACGGAAATGGGATGAGGGGAAAGGGAACTGGATAAACAAGTACTCTAGTTATCAAACAAATTGTGATGTTTATGGATACTGTGGGGCATTTGGAATATGCGATTCATCGAAACGACCCATTTGCAGTTGCTTAAAAGGGTTTAAGCCTAGGAATATAGAGGAATGGAGTAGAGGTAATTGGAGTAGTGGATGTTTTAGGACTACCCCTTTGCAGTGCAAAAGAGATAACAACAATGGCAGTGGAGCAGGCCAAGGTGATGATGGGTTTTTGGAGATGAAGATGATGAAAGTGCCAGCATTTCCGCATCCGTCATCAATAAGTAACGGCCAGTGCAAAGACCAATGCATGAATATGAAGAATTGTTCGTGCGTGGCTTATGCGCATGATGATGGCATTGGTTGCATGTTGTGGAGTGGAGATTTGATTGATGTCCAGAAATTCTCCGCTAGCGGCGTCGATCTTTACATTCGTCTGCCATCTTCGGAACTGGGTAAAGTTTCTTAGTGTCGACCATGTGTTTGATAAATTGCGTCAATATCTGCCTTTTGGGGTTGAAGTTATTAACCAAGTTTTTCTATTTGCAGATAAAGGGAAAAGTAGTAAGGTCATTGTTATTACAACAGTAACTGCGGGCATAGTCGCTATTACAATTTCTGCACTCTTCCTATGGTGTGGGATGGCTAAACAAAGAGGTAAATTGTCGTCTCTATTTATTTAATTTATGTAATCACTTTTTTTTTTATAAGAAATATGTAATCACTTTAAGAGGACTCTTCGGGTACATCTGATAATAAAATCAATAAATAAAAAAAAATGTATTTCTACGAACTCATGTCTTCTTGACAACAATATCGCCATTGTTATTACAACGGTAATTGTGGGCATAGCAGTAATTACAATTATGTAGCCTTCAACTCATTGCTTCTTTGATTTCTATCTCAGGAACGAATAAAAGACACAAACAGATCAAACACAAATCTTATAGTGAAAATGTAGGAGAAAGTTTAATTGGTGTTAAACTCCAGCAGCTTCCACTATTCAATTTCGAAGAACTTGCCACCGCGACCAACAACTTCCATCCCGAAAAAAAGCTAGGGCAGGGTGGTTTTGGTCCGGTTTACAAGGTAATAAATAATAGCGATTTCCGGTGAATTCAGAGTCAATGAAATGACTTTTTTTTTTCAATCAAGTATTGTGATCTGAATTCTGAGTGCAGGGAACATTAGATGATGGAAAAGAAATAGCAGTGAAGAGATTGTCAAAAGCTTCGGGGCAAGGATTGGAAGAATTTATGAACGAAGTGGTGGTTATGTCAAAGCTCCAACATCGAAATCTGGTTAGATTATTTGGGTGTTGTGTTGAAGCAGAAGAGAAGATACTCGTCTATGAGTTCATGCCCAATAAAAGTTTGGATGCTTTTCTCTTTGGTTAGTAACTTATTAATTTTTTTTAGTGTTTAACAATCATATTAAACTCGGATCAAATTTAAAACTTCGGTTTGGAGGCATTTAAATTCTTACCATTCAATTCATTAGTCGTGGGTATATTTTCCTGGTTGCCTTATCTGCCTAATTTGATAAGTTTGACTAGATATAATTTGGGTATAATCTTAAGTGGCCCAATCCAACTTAAATCTAATTATATATTATATTTATTGCTAAAAATAAAGTGTCGTACAATATATGAATTGTATAACCTAGCTAAGCTAGGTACAATATATATGTATACATATATAATATGTTATATATATAAGTAAAAAAATGTTTGCATCACCATAAACTATTTTTCTAACTTATTTTGCTTTTTTATTATAAATTTTTCTAATTTTTATTTTTATTCAAAAATTAAGGAAATTTCAAAAGAAAATAGAATAACATTCAAGGTTATTAAATAAAATTACTATATATATTCAATTTTGTGTTGTCTACATTGTTTTCTGAATTTTCACTTTTTCCTTTGAATTTTCTCCTTTTTTTATCTATTTTATAAGGAGGATTATATATTTTTAATAGGAGTTGGTCTATACTCTAGGATTTAAATATTAGTGGCAACAGTAAGTTTTGTCTCTCTCTCATTTTAATATTTATTTCAATTGATTCACATAACTTCAATTATGCTACAATCATAATGAATGCAATATGATAGAAATAAAAGTGTTGGTTTTAGTTTAAATACTCAATTATAGGAATTAATTATTAATCTTGGTGGTAAATTTTGTTACAGATCCTGTTAAACGAAGACTCTTGGATTGGAGAAAACGCTTCAACATTATTGAAGGGATCAGTCGAGGATTGCTTTATCTTCATAGAGATTCAAGATTAAGGATTATACATAGAGATCTAAAAGCAAGTAATGTTTTACTTGACCAAGATTTAAATCCAAAAATTTCAGATTTTGGGATGGCCAGGATCTTCGGAGGTGGCGAAAATCAAGCCAATACTAAAAGGGTTGTTGGAACTTAGTAAGTTGGAACTTTCTCCCTACAATTTATTTTTATTCATTTTTTGATAAAATATGATATAAATATGTCTATGGTCAGGTTCGGTGCTTAAAGAAAATACATGTCCATACCCGTATCAAGTTTAATTTTGTTCAATTTGTGAACTCAATTTATTGTTTTTAATTTTAAATGATTTATTATTTATTCTTAATTCGGGTTGGCTCGTGGACAAGTTTAAATTACAGTTGTTATTGGTGTTGTTTTTTATGTTAAAATACAGTGGTTATATGTCTCCTGAGTATGCAATGCAAGGGCAATTTTCAGAGAAATCAGATGTGTTTAGCTATGGAGTTCTACTACTAGAGATTGTTAGTGGAAGAAGAAACACAAGCTTTTACAACAATAAGGATGACCTCAGCCTCTTGGGATATGTAAGTTCATAAGATAGTTAGAGATGTTGGTGGATGGAATTAGGGTGTAAGATGTTGTACTTGCGAGTTATTCGGGTTCAATTTGAGAAAACTTAAATTTGGCTCATCAATTATTGAGCCGAGCAATCATGTGAGTTGAATTTGAGAATCTTAATGCTTGATTCGAGTAGCTCGCAAGCTAACTTCAAGAACCCTAATACTTGAAACGAGTAGCTTGCAAGGCTTTTCAATCTTAATCAATATTGAAATTTTTTAATTCAAACTCGAACTTGATTACAAATAATCAAGTTTGAAGTTAAGCATAAGAGTGAAGCTCATTGTAGACTTAGCTAAAACAAGCCTAAGAGAGTTAGAACATTTCAATCTTTATCTTGAATAGAGCTAATCAAACTCTATTTAAACTTTAAGATTTTTGAGTCAAGCTAAGCCAAATAATTTTGGCATTAATTAAGTCAAAAGTTGTTTTTTGTTTTTAGGCATGGAGATTATGGAGGGAAGGCAATATTTGGCGATTAGTAGACGAGGTGATTTTTGAGTCGGAATCAGATTCAAATAATGAAAAAGAAATATGGAGATGTATACATGTCGGATTGCTATGCGTTCAAGAATATACTAAAGATAGGCCCACTATATCTACTGTTATTTCAATGCTTAATAGTGAGATTTCAGATCTTAACACTCCAAAGCAACCTGCTTTCACTCAAGCACCACTAATGAGCCATAATGTTAAAGATAGAGGTTCACTTAATGATGTAACTCTTACAAACCTTGATGGTCGATAAAAATGTAAATTAATTATTTGTATTGTTTAGAATTAAAGTTAAAGCATTGAAATTTATTTTTATATTTTGTTTTGATATGTTTTTGTCATTTTATTTGTTCCATTCTAAAGGACCATTTTACCAATAATGGCCCATTTCCAACTTTATTTACGAAAATGGGCCAATTTTTTCATTATTTACCAGAAAGGTAGAAAAATACAAAACGCGTCCACGTTGGATCATTTTTGAGTGAAATTTCAGTAAATCCTGTCCCTAGGGGAGCGATTTTGCCATGTCAGCACAAAACGCGCTAACGTGGCAAAATCGCTCCCCCAGGGACGCGACTTAGCCCATGTTTTTCTAGGGTTAGGGCTTTTTGCATGTTTAGTCACTAGGGTTTTTTGGTTTAGGGTTTTAGGGTTTAAGGTTAGGGTTAGGGTTAGGGTTAGGGTTTTGTTAAAATAATTTAGGTTTAGGGTTTAAGGTAGGTTTAGGGAATAAATCAAGGTTTAGAGTTTTTTTAAAAAATTATTAAATTAGATTTTAGAGGTTTTAAATAAATTAATTAAATTAGGGCTTAGAGTTTTTAAGAAAATTAACTAAATTATGGTTTAGTTTTTTAAAATAATTTTGTCTTTAGGTTTAGGGTTTAGGGAAAATTATATTAATAATAAAGATTTTGTTTTTTTCTATAGTAGCTCCTGAAAAAATAATTTTGAGAAGACGGTTTTGAAAATATAATGTCAAGAACGCTTCAAGCAAGATGCACTATCAGCAAAATTACTGAAAAAAGTGGAACGAAGGAAATGTTCAAGTGTACACAATCGCAACAAGTAATAAAGTGACAAGTAAATGTCGAGTTATCGTAACCATAGGGGCTGTGAAAAGAATTATTTATGAATGCAATTAAAAACACTTTGGTGAAGAAAAATATTTTGATTTGAGGAGGTGATTAAAACTAGGATTTTAACTAAGTAAAATAAATAAAAATAAAATAAAAGTTTCAATGCACAATTTCAAAAGATGATTTTAATCAAGATGACATAATTGTGCTAGATTATTTACATTTCTTAACTTAATTAGAATTATTAAACTCATTTTAATGTTGTTACGAATAAATTCACAACAACTCGGTAATTTGCTAACTTATGAACATACTTACCTACCAAAATCCATTTATCTCTTGACTACATCTCTATGTCAATTCAACCGATTAAATAAATTTTAATAAGCAAATGTGTTAATGCACATACATACTTATGAAATTAAAATAATCTTTTGTACATATCTCTATGACAATTCAAACAATTAATTCAATCTCATAAGCACATAAAAGATTACGGGAGGTAACAATGTATTTCTACCTTGAAACAGTTTAATCACAATAATCTTGCAAGTTATACAAGGCTAATGTATCGTTAGATACTGTTGCTAATTTAACCCTATCAGCTACCTTAGATGAATAAACATGCACTGATTAAGTATCGTGTCAATTAATTACAATTTCAATCCGTTTAAATAATTAATTCATTAGTTATCTTACAATTAATGCAAGAATAGCTTAGTTATGGTTTTACTTAATCAAGCATCTTACCGAAGCCTATAACAACACAATCATAATTTTAATAACTCAAGTAGACGAATGCAATCAACCTAACACGAATTAAATTGGATTAAAATTAAAATTAATTTTGTCCCAAATTCTAAATTTTAACTGGACATGACGTAAACACAATAATTCAATAATTCAACTAGATCAACTCAAATTCAAGTATGATCTAAACTCAAATGATTCAAACTTGAAATAATTCAAAGTTAAAATAAGCCGAATACATAACTTGAAATATCCTAAATTCAAGATAACTTGACCCCAAAAAGTTTAAACTAACCCAGAATTACTTCAACTTAAAACTAATCCTAAACCCTGCATTTGTTCTTGGACTTGAAGTACATCAGAAGTCGGAATGAAACATCTTAACCCAAAATATGTTAAATGTTGTTTTATCTTATTCTTTGCATTAATGTTGAAATAAATAAAACCAAAATATATATTAAAAAACTGTCGGTAGAACAAACCATTAATAAAATAAGATAGAGATGTTCATGACAGCCGCAAATGTTTACATCAAGATTAGAAGTTTCTAAAAGCGCTAGTCACCTTTGTATGTTCTTTCTTTTTCTGTCGACTTTTGCTTGTATGGGATTGGTGTAAACATTTGCAGCTGCCTTTGAAATATCATTACATAATATCAAAATCAGACTTTGAAGATTCCAAATATCATTTATAAATCATAGGTCACTTCCAAGTACTGGGGAGAGATCACGGGAAAAACTATCAACCGCGCCGTTTTACTAGCTTTAATATCTTGCTTTGACTTACTATTTGCCACTGCTTTAAACACCATAACACCATCAAAATCCATCAAAGACCCTGATGTTATAATCTCCCAGAATGGTGTTTTCCGATTGGGATTCTTCAGCTTGGCTAACTCCAGCAATCGTTATGTAGGGGTACTCTAGAATCAAATCCCCGTACAAACTGTTGTATGGGTAGCAAATAGAAACAGGCCTCTCAAAGACTCTTCTGGGATTCTCACCATATCAGATGATGGCAATCTTGTTGTTTCCAATGGAAAAGCTGAAATTCTTTGGTCATCGAATGTTACCAATACAGTTCCTAATTGTCCAGCTTTTAGCCTCTGGAAACCTCGTCCTCAGTAATGGTGATGATGGAGCAAGCAGCTTGTGGGAGAGTTTTGAAGATCCTTCTAATGTCTTCATTGAAACTATGAAGATCAGCACTGATGTTAAAAAGGGTCGTAAAGTGGAGCTGAAATCATGGAAAAGCATTGATGATCCATCTGATGGTAACTTTTCTCTTGGTTTTGAACCTTTCAACATCCCAGAGGGCATCATTCGGAAGAAAAACCAGCTCTATTTTCGGACCGGTCCATGGAATGGGTATACCTTTATTGGCTTAATAAATATGTACACCTCTTATCTTCAAGGGTTTGTTGTTGTTGCAGATAACCCACAACAGCCTTACTGTATGACTCATGAATTTTATACTGACTCTATATTGATATACGGTGAATTAGATTCTCAAGGAAAATTCATTGAACGGAGATGGGATGCTGGGAAAGGGAACTGGATAAACAAGTACTCTAGTTATCAAACAGATTGTGATGTTTATGGATACTGTGGGGCATTTGGAATATGCGATTCATCGAAACAACCCATTTGCAGTTGCTTAAAGAGGTTTAAGCCCAGGAATATAGAGGAATGGAGTAGAGGTAATTGGAGTAGTGGATGTTTTAGGACTACCCCTTTGCAGTGCCAAAGAGATAACAACAATGGCAGTGGAGCAGGCCAAGGTGATGATGGCTTTTTGGAGATGAAGAATATGAAAGTGCCGGTATTTCGGCACCCGTCATCAGTAAGTAACGGCGAGTGCAAAGATCAGTGCATGAAGAATTGTTCGTGCGTGACTTATGCGTATGATGATGGCATTGGTTGCATGTTGTGGAGTGGAGATTTGATTGATATTTCTCCACTAGCGGAGTCGATCTTTACATTCGTCTGCCATCTTCGGAACTCGGTAAATTTTCTTAATGTCGACCGTTTGTTTGATAAATTGCGTCAATATCTGCTTTTCTGGTGTTGAAGTTTTATTAACCATGTTTCTGGATTTGCAGATAAAGGGAAACATACTAAGGTCATTGTTATTACAACAGTAATTGCGGGCACAGTAGTTATTACAATTTCTGCACTCTTCTTATGGTGTAACTGTAGGATAGCTAAACTTAAAAGGAAATATATATGAAAAATATTTAAATGTATTTATAATTTATTAAGAAATTAAAAATTAAACTATAAATATACATACACGAATATCAAGACAAAAGAGTACATTCACCAATACGATACTAACTACATTAATCTTATCTCAGGCAATCAGGCAATAATAAAAAAACAAAAATAGATCAAACACCAATTTTGTAGTGAAAATATAGGAGAAAATTCAATTGGAGTTAAACTACAGTAGCTGCCACTAATCAATTTCAAAGAACTTGCCACCGCGACAAACAACTTCAATCACGCAAAAAAGCTAGGGCAGGGTGGTTTCGGTCCAGTTTACAAGGTAATAAATAATGGCGATTTTCAGCAAATCCAGTGTCAATGAAATGACATTTTCCTTTTTTTCTATCAAGTCTTGTGAGTTGAATTTTGTGTGCAGGGAACATTACATGCTGAAAAGGAAATAGCAGTAAAGAGATTGTCGAAAGCTTCGGGGAAAGGATTGGAAGAATTTATGAATGAAGTGGGGGTGACCTCTAAGCTTCAACATCGAAATCTGGTTAGATTGCTTGGCTGTTGTGTTGAAGAAGAGAATATGCTTGTCTACGAATATATGCCCAACAAAAGTTTGGACGTTTTTCTCTTTGGTTAGTAACTTGTTCTAATCTTTTTTTACTTTTTTTTTTTTGTGATTATTTGGTATTCGACTTAATCTAGAGTCCAATAAAGTTGTACCCTAAACGAGGGGCAAAGCTCTCCTAGAACTATTTTCTTAATCCACAAGACTTGAGCTCCTTATCACTCAATCCAATATTAGAACTTCTGTCGTTTTCCTTGATCTTTACAACTTAAACTTGTTCTTGACTACCCCATCTACTTAATCTGATAAGTCCGACTTATTTGACTTGGTTGGTGTAATCCATATATGTTGGATATAAATTGTAATACCCAATTTTAGCCCGGGCTCACATATGGAAACATAATTTTCGAGGATATACAATCTTAGATATGATATATGCAATCTTAGATATGATATATACAATCTTAAAAGATATGATTTTGTAATCTTAGAGATTCAATTTGTAGATACCCTTTAATCTTAGCCGTTGATGTAATTGATCTGTACCGTTGGATTTGGGGAGGCTCAGCTATAAATAGAGGCCTCTCCCTTCATTGTAGAAAAAAAAGGGAGGGAGGAATAAAAAAAAAAGAGAGCGATTGACAGTTTTTTAAAGGTGGCTTACTATTTTTTTCTTTCGATTATTTTTTTACTTATTTACGATTTTAAAAAAGGGGAGAAGGTGATACCACTGCGAATTTTATTTATTTTATTTTATTTAGCCCCTCCGCCTTTTAACGTTTTTGTAATTAAGTTTTCTTTATTTTTTTAATTTACCCTTTTATTTATTTTAAATTCCAATTTAATCTTTTTGAACGGCGCCGTTTTAGAGGAGAAGGGAAAATTTCCCTTCCAACCCCTCTATCTAATTCGAGCGTTCAATTAAGTCCTCCAGACTTTATTTATTTGCGAATTTACCCCGGATCTTTACTGGCGATCCAATTTAGTCCATTTTCATATTTTCTTTAAAAATCAATATTTTTGATAATGTAATTGTATTCTTTTATTTTTATTTTATAATTCTCATATGCAATTATTTTTTTTATATATGTATATTTTTAAGCATGTATTTATGTTTTTAATACTAAAATTTTTGCATACTTATATTTTATATACACATGTTTAATTTATTTAATTAATTTTAATATTATATTAATTGTTTAAAACTTATGTATTTTTTATGTGTACAGGTATTTTTTTATCATTCGCTTATTAATTTATGTTTGCATATTTTATTATTATCTTGCCTATTTATTTGATATTTTGCACGTCATTATTTTATATTCATTTGTTTATATCATTTCTATGCTATTGTTGGATTTGTTATCACAATATTTGCACATATAATATAACGTTACATCATCTTTTACTCAAATTTAAAAATAGAAAATTTTCAAAATTGAGATAATACTCGTATTTAGGATTTTCAAGGAAATTGAACCCTAACGTATTGGATTTCGATTTTCTTCGTTAAATCTAACAATCGAGCATTTCTCTTTAATCAAAAAATAAGAACTCATTATTGGGAATTCAACACGTTGTGTCCTAACGTATTGGATGTGATGCATTGATTTCTCGAAATGAAGATTTTTTCTAAAAACAATAAAGGAAATATTCCGAGTTTGGGATTTTAAAGGAATTGTGCCCTAACGTATTGGTCCGCGATTTCTTAAATCTTGGATAAATGGATATTCTTTTAATTTTTTTCATTATACGAGTATTCTGACCTAATTCATTTTGGAGGAAATTAGAATGTTGTGCCCTAACGCATTGGGTGTGGCATTTTTGCTTCTCTGAATTGAGAAGGGTCTTAATACGTAACGTTTTAAGTTTTTAAAGATTATATTTTTAAAATTTTCGACCTTTAGATACTAATTAATTAATTAGGTACCAATTTTGGGCGTTACGAGGGTGCTAATCCTTCCTCGTACGTAACTGACTCCCGGACCCGTTTTTTCTAAAATTCGTAGACCAAAATCATTTTAGGTGATCCAATCACACCACAATAAAATTGGTGGCGACTCCCAATTTTCATTTTTTTAAAAGTTGACTACCTAAAATTTTTTGTTTTCAAAAAAATGGTTTCGACATAAATTTCTTGAAAAGTTTTCAAAAATGAATAAACATAATTTTCTATCGAAAAATTGTTATGTAAGGAAAATCTTATGTATTTTTATCGAAAAATGAACTTCTAATTCTTTTTTATTTTTTAAGTTTTATAATTTTTAAAATCAAAATTAAATTGACAAAATGTGTAAAGTTGAGGGTTAAATTTGTTCAATTTTTAGATTTAGGACTAAATTGATAGATTTTGTAAACAATGGAGGGTTAAAATTGTTATTATGCCAATAGAAAAAGGTCACCATTAGTGATTTAATGAAGAGTGACTAAAATATTTAATTTTGATAATGTTAGTAACTAAAATAAAAATTTTAAACTTGGGTGACTAAAACGAAACACACTAATAGTTAGATGGTTGTTTTATAATTTTCTTTTAAACATATAATATTTAAAATTAATTAAATATTAAAATCACACACAAACACTTGTGACATTAAAAGTTAGTAATTATAAAATATAAAAGTATAATTCTAAGTTTTTTTAAGAAAAAAATTGGTCGCCTAATTGATTTAATGCAAATTTGTGCAAGAGGATATGAAAAATAGGTCATGGCTTCGTCCATGAACATGTCTGATGTAATTATTTTTCGATATTCGAATCGTAGCAACGTAATGTTTTGACTCTCTTCATTGTTGAATATTTATTTCAATTGGTCGACATAACATCAATTCTGTCTACAATCACAATGAATACAATATAGTAGAAAATACAACAATGGTTGTAGTTTAGATTCATTATTATAGGGATTAACTATAAATCTTGAGGTTTTATTGTTTAATTTTTGTAATCGATCCAGCTAAACAAGATGTTTTGGATTGGAGAAAACGCTTCAACATTATTAAAGGGATTAAGCAAGGATTGCTTTATCTTCATAGATATTCAAGACTAAGGATTATACATAGAGATTTAAAAGTAAAAATATTTTACTCGACGAAGAATTAAACCCAAAAATTTTGGATTTTGGGATGGCAAGATTTTTGGAGGTAGTGAAAATTAAGCCAACACTAAAAGGGTTGTTGGAAGTTAGTTTTTTTTTTTTGTATAAAATATGGTATAGATATATGTCTATCGTCAAGTTAGGTACGATGGTTAAAAAGAATACTTGTCTAGATCTAAATTGTAATACTCGAAAATTACTACAATAAGAAAGTAAGATAATATTCTCGATATAGTAAAATAAGAAAATAAAGTGATAAAAAGGGTAATTTTGAGTTATGTCAACATTGAGTAGCTTGCAAGGTGACATGGAGAGTCCTAATACTTAAATTGAGTATAAGCTCTCTATTTTGCTTTAAATATATATTGAACATTTGCAATTGAAATTCGAGTTTGACTACAATATCAAGTTTAAGTTGAGCCTAAGAATGAAGCTCAATTTAGACATAGGTAAACAACTTAAACAAGAAATTTTGAGCAGTTGGATCTTTATATATGTTGAATTGAGCTAATCAAAATCTATTTAGACTTTGTGTTTATGATTTTGAGTTGATTTAGGCTGAAAAGTTTAGTATAATTTAGACAAATTTTCTTTTCTGTTCTTAGGCATGAAAATTGTGGAGGGAAGGCGATATTTTTGGCATAGTAGACAAAGTGATTTTAGAGTCAGAAACATATTCAAAGAATGAAAATGAAAAAGAAATATGGAGATGCAGGCATGTTGGTTTGCTATGTGTTCAAGAATTTGCTAAAGATAGGCCCACTATGCCTACAGTTGTTTCAATGCTTAATAGTGAGATTTAAGATCTTAACACTCCAAAACAACCCGCTTTCACTGCAACACCACTAATGAGTCATGATGTTGAAGATAGGGTTTCACTTAATGATGTAACTCTTACAAACCTTGATGGCCGATAAAGATACAGTTTTAAGTATTGGAATTTATCTTTTATATTCAACCTATTTTTATCATTTTATTTCTATGATAATTGTAATTTTATTTGTTCCATTCTAGTGAATTTACCATTATATTTGAACATAGCAGTTTAATGCCAAAACCGAAAATTTTTGATGAAATTCAAATTCAAACTCAATCCAATTTAATTTGAACATAAAAAAAATTAACAATTTAAACTTGTTAAATCCAAACTTAAAAATAATTTAAAACTCAAAATAATTTAAAATTAAAATGATTCAAACCCAAATTTGCCTAACCCAAAAATCTTCCATTTTTTTTGGTGGATTCATTGTTTTGGGTCAAAGCATCGTTCCAATCTTGCGGCCATAATCTTCCATGATATAGTTAGTGTTATAAGTCTTCCACTAACTAAGTACAGTTCCTCTTAAGTTGGGGATGTATCTTTCACAGATCTTTCCCGGCAACTCCCCCGTATGTCCTCGCGTTTCCGTAAAGAGACTTTTTTTGATGTCTTAAATCAACAATGTAATTTTTAAGAAGAAAACAGTGGAAAGCAAATTAAACTTGCATTTTGGGTGGAAGATAAATGAGTCTTCATGTCAACCAAATTAAACGTGCATGACAAGCTAGAAGTATTGATTTCCCTGATTGTATTTGTGCGAACATGGTGGCGCATGAGTTGATTTTTTGGTACTCCAATGCAAGAAAGGGCCAACAAAAATATAGAAAATTAAGAGTAATTGACACTTCCAGAAAATTTCCATAAGTCAAAATGAGATTACGTATATACAAAGGAAATTGAGATGTAGAATGTAGATCAGTAGATGTAAACATTTGAGGCTGCCGTGAAACATCATTACACCATATCAAAATCAGACCCTAAGAGTCAATTTCTGTAGAAGGTCCTTTAATAGTCAATTTCTGTAGTAGAAGGTCCTTTAACTTCTCCCCTTTTTGGAAATGCTAGTTGAATACAATATTCTAATACAAAAAGGTAGTGATTAGTGCTTGACGAAAATTCAAATCTTGATGTAACATTTGCAGCTGCCTTGAAATATCATTACATCATATCAAAATCAGACTGTTTTTTTAACTGACAAAAAAAATTGAGTTAAATATCATTCATAAATCATAGCGTCTCTTCCAAGATCTGGGAAGAGATTATGGGAAAAACTATTAGCTGCTCTGTTTTACTAGCTTTAATATCTTGCTTTTACTTACTATTTGCCACTGCTTTAGACACAATAACACCATCAAAATCCATCAAAGACCCTGATGTTATAATCTCCCAGAATGGTGTTTTCCGATTGGGATTCTTCAGCTTGGCTAACTCCAGCAATCGTTATGTAGGGATTCTCTACAATCAAATCCCCGTACAAACTGTTGTATGGGTAGCAAATAGAAACAGGCCTCTCAAAGACTCTTCTGGGATTCTTACCATATCAGATGATGGCAACCTTGTTGTTTCCAATGGAAAAGCTGAGATTCTTTGGTCAACAAATGTTACGAATCTGGTTCCTAATGCAACAACTGCACAGCTTTTAGACTCTGGAAATCTTGTCCTCAATAACGGCGACAATGGAGGAAGCAGCAGCTTATGGGAGAGTTTTCAACACCCTTCTAATGTATTCCTTCAAACTATGAAGATGGGCGTTGATGTAAAAACGGGTCGTAAGGTGCATACGAGATCATGGAAAGGCCCTGATGATCCATCTGATGGTAACTTTTCTCAAGGCCTTGAACCTTTCAACAACCCAGAGGGTGTCATTCGGAACAATAACCAGATATATTTTCGGACTGGCCCATGGAATGGCCATATCTATATTGGTTTAATACATATGAATTCCGTTTATCTTGATGGGCTTTATGTGGTTGCAGATGATGAAGGAAAAAGTTATTATGAAACTTTCGAATATTCTAATAAGTCTATGTTGACATACTATGAATTAAATTATGAAGGAAGATTCGTTCAACGAAACTGGGATGCGGGGAAAGGGGACTGGATAAACAGTTGCCATATGCTTCAAAATGATTGTGATTTTTATGGGAAGTGTGGGGCATTCGGAATCTGCGATCCAACGAAACAACCCATTTGCAGTTGCTCAAAGGGATTTAAGCCTAGGAATGCAGAGGAATGGAGTAGAGGTAATTGGAGTAGTGGGTGTTTTAGGACTACCGCTTTGCAGTGCCAAAGAGATAACAACAATGGCAGTGGAGGAGCAGGCCAAAGTGATGATGGGTTTTTGAAGCTGAAGACGATGAAAGCACCGGCTTTTCCAGACCAGTCATCAATAATTAACGGCGAATGCAAAGATCAATGCATGAAGAATTGTTCGTGTGTGGCTTTTGCATATGATGCTGGCATTGGTTGCATGTTTTGGAGTGCAGATTTGATTGATGTCCAGAAATTCCCCACTCGCGGAGTCGATCTTTACATTCGTCTGTCATCTTCGGAACTTGGTAACCTTGTCTTCATGTTGACCATGTTTGATAAATTGCGTCAATTACCCAAGTATTATTAACCAAGTGTCTGAAATTGCAGATAAAGGGAAAAGTAGTAAGGTCATTGTTATTACAACAGTAACTGCGGGCATAGTCGTTATTACAATTTCTGCACTCTTCCTATGGTGTGGGATGGCTAAACAAAGAGGTAAATTGTCGTCTCTATTTATTTAATTTATGTAGTCACTTTCTTTTTTTTTTTTTTTGAAGAAATATGTAATCAGTTTAAGAGAACTCTTCGGGTACATCTGATAAATTTGGAACAATACCTAAAATCAATAAATAAAAAAATAATGTATTTCTACGAACTCATGTCTTCTTACTTGACAACAATATCGCCATTGTTATTACAACAGTAATTGTGGGCATAGCAGTAATTACAATTATGTAGCCTTCAACTCATTGCTTCTTTGATTTCTATCTCAGGAACGAATAGAAGGCACAAACAGATCAAACACAAATCTTATAGTGAAAATGTAGGAGAAAGTTCAATCGGTGTTAAACTCCAGCAACTGCCACTATTCAATTTCCAAGAACTTGCCACCGCGACCAACAACTTCCATCCCGAAAAAAAGCTAGGGCAGGGTGGTTTTGGTCCGGTTTACAAGGTAATAAATAATGGTGATTCCGGTGAATTCAGAGTCAATGAAATGACTTCTTTTTTTCAATCAAGTATTGTGATCAGAATTCTGAGTGCAGGGAACATTAGAAGATGGAAAAGAAATAGCAGTGAAGAGATTGTCAAAAGCTTCGGGGCAAGGATTGGAAGAATTTATGAACGAAGTGGTGGTTATTTCAAAGCTCCAACATCGAAATCTGGTTAGATTATTTGGGTGTTGTGTTGAAGCAGAAGAGAAGATACTTGTCTATGAGCTCATGCCCAATAAAAGTTTGGATGCTTTTCTATTTGGTTAGTAACTTATTAATTTTTTTTAATTTTAATAATGATATTGGACTCCGATTAAATTTAGAATCAAATAGAATTCCTAAAAGATTAAACAAAATTTAAATTTAAAACTTTGGTTTAGAGGAATTTCAATTCATTAGTCATGGGTATATTTTCCTGATTGCCTTATCTGCCTAATTTGATAAGTTTGACTAGATATATCCAATCCATGTAAGTTAAATTTGGGTATAATTTTAAGTGGCCCAATCCAACTTAAATCTAATTATATATTATTTTATTGCTAAAATTAAAGTGTCTTACAATATATGAATTGTATAACCTAGCTAAGCTTGGTACAATATACATGTATACATATATAATATGTTATTTATATAAGTAAAAGAAAATGTTTGCATCACCATAAACTATTTTTCTAACTTATTTTGCTTTTTTATTATAAATTTTTCTAATTTTTATTTTTATTAAAAATGATATTTCAAAAAGAAAATAGAATAACATTCAAGGTTATTAAGTAAAATTACTATATATATATATAATATATTCAATTTTGTGTTGTCTACATTTTTTCTGAATTTTCACTTTTCCTTTGAATTTTCTTTTTTTTTGTTTTATCTATTTTATAAGGAAGATTATATATTTTTAATAGGAGTTGGTCTATACTCTAGGATTTAAATAGTAGTGGCAACAGTAAGTTTTGACTCTCTCCACATTTTAATATTTATTTCAATTGATTCGCATAACTTCAATTATGCTAAAATCATGATGAATACAATATGATAGAAATAAAAATGTTGGTTTTAGTTTACATCCTCAATTATAGGAATTACTTATTAATTTTGATGGTAAATTTTGTTACAGATCCTGTTAAACAAAGACTCTTGGATTGGAGAAAACGCTTCAACATTATTGAAGGGATCAGTCGAGGATTGCTTTATCTTCATAGAGATTCAAGATTAAGGATTATACATAGAGATCTAAAAGCAAGTAATGTTTTACTTGACCAAGATTTAAATCCAAAAATTTCAGATTTTGGGATGGCCAGGATCTTCGGAGGTGACGAAAATCAAGCCAATACTAAAAGGGTTGTTGGAACTTAGTAAGTTGGAACTTTCCCCCTACAATTTATTTTTATTCATTTTTTGATAAAATATGTCTATGGTCGGGTTCGGTGCTTAAAGAAAATACATGTCCATACCCGTATCAAGTTTAATTTTGTTCAATTTGTGAACTCAATTTACTGTTTTTAATTTTAAATGATTTATTATTTATTCTTAATTCGGGTTGGCTCGTGGACAAGTTTAAATTACAGTTGTAATTGGTGTTGTTTTTTATGTTAAAATACAGTGGTTATATGTCTCCTGAGTATGCAATGCAAGGGCAATTTTCAGAGAAATCAGATGTGTTCAGCTATGGAGTTCTACTACTAGAGATTGTTAGTGGAAGAAGAAACACAAGCTTTTACAACAATAAGGGTGACCTCAGCCTCTTGGGATATGTAAGTTCATAAGATAGTTAGAGATGTTGGTGGATGGAATTAGGGTGTAAAATGTTGTATTTGCGAGTTATTCGGGTTCGATTTGAGAAAACTTAAATTTGGCAGCAATTATTGAGTCGAGCAATCATGTGAGTTGAATTTGAGAATCTTAATGCTTGATTCGAGTAGCTCGCAAGCTAACTTCAAGAACCCTAATACTTGAAACGAGTAGCTTGCAAGGCTTTTCAATCTTAATCAATATTGAAATTTTTCAATTCAAACTCGAACTTGATTACAAATAATCAAGTTTGAAGTTAAGCATAAGAGTGAAGCTCGTTGTAGACTTAGCTAAAACAAGCCTAAGAGAGTTAGAACATTACAATCTTTATCTTGAATAGAGCTGATCAAACTCTATTTAAACTTTAACATTAAAATTTTGATTCAAGCTAAGCTGAATAATTTTGGCATTAATTAAGTCAAAAGTTGTTTTTTATTTTCAGGCATGGAAATTATGGAGGGAAGGCAATATTTGGGGCTTAGTAGACGAGGTGATTTTAGAGTCGAAATCAGATTCAAATAATGAAAAAGAAATATGGAGATGCATACATGTTGGATTGCTATGCGTTCAAGAATATACTAAAGATAGGCCCACTATATCTACTGTTATTTCAATGCTTAATAGTGAGATTTCAGATCTTAACACTCCAAAGCAACCTGCTTTCACTCAAGCACCACTAATGAGCCATAATGTTGAAGATAGAGGTTCACTTAATGATGTAACTCTTACAAACCTTGATGGTTGATAAAAATGTAAATTAATTATTTGTATTGTTTAGAATTAAAGTTCAAGCATTGAAATTTATTTTTATCTTTTGTTTTGATATGTTTTTGTCATTTTATTTGTTCCATTCTAAAGGACCATTTTACCAATAATGGCCCATTTCCAACTTTATTTATGGAAATGGGCCAATTTTTTCATTATTTACCAGAAAGGTCGAAAAATACAAAACGCGTCCACATTGGATCATTTTTGGGTGAAATTTCAGTAAATCGCGTCCCTGGGGGAGCGATTTTGCCATGTCAGCACAAAACGCACTAACGTGGCAAAATCGCTCCCCCAGGGACGCGATTTAGCCCACGTTTTTCTAGGGTTAGGGCTTTTTGCATGTTTAGTCACTAGGGTTTTTTGGTTTAGGGTTTTTAGGGTTTAAGGTTAGGGCTAGGGTTTTGTTAAAATAATTTAGGTTTAGGGTTTAAGGTAGGTTTAGGGAATAAATCAAGGTTTAGAGTTTTTTTAAAAAAATAATTAAATTAGGTTTTAGGGGTTTTAAATAAATGAATTAAATTAGGGATTAGAGTTTTTAAAAAATTAACTAAATTATGGTTTAGTTTTTTTAAATAATTTTGTCTTTAGGTTTAGGGTTTAGGGAAAATTATATTGACAATAAAGATTTTTTTTTTCTACAGTAGCTCCTAAAAAATAATTTTGAGAAGACGGCTCTGAAAATATAATGTTAAGAACGCTTCAAGCAAGATGCACTGTCAGCAAAATTACTGAAAAAAGTGGAACGAAGGAAATGTTCAAGTGTACACAATCGCAACAAGTAATAAAGTGACAAGTAAATGCCGAGTTATCGTAACCACAAGGGCTGTGAAAAGAATTATTTATGAATGCAATTAAAAACACTTTGGCGAAGAAAAATATTTTGATTTGAGGAGGTGATTAAAAACTAGGATTTTAACTAAGTAAAATAAATAAAAATAAAATAAAAGTTTCAATGCACAATTTCAAAAGATGATTTTAATCAGGATGCATAATTGTGCTAGATTATTTACATTTCTTAACTTAATTAGAATTATTAAACTCATTTTAATGTTGTTACGAATAAATTCACAGCAACTCGGTAATTTGCTAACTTATGAACATACTTACCTACCAAAATCCATTTATCTCTTGACTACATCTCTATGTCAATTCAACCGATTAAACAAATTTTAATAAGCAAACGTGTTAATGCACATACATACTTATGAAATTAAAATAATCTTTTGTACATATCTCTATGCCAATTCAAACAATTAATTCAATCTCATAAGCACATAAAAGATTACGGGAGGTAACAATGTATTTCTACCTTGAAACAGTTTAATCACAATAATCTTGCAAGTTATACAAGGCTAATGTATCGTTAGATACTGTTGCTAATTTAACCCTCAGCTACCTTAGATGAATAAACATGCACTGATTAAGTATCGTGTCAATTACTTACAATTTCAATCCGTTTAAATAATTAATTCATTAGTTACCTTACAATTGTAATGCAAGAATAACTTAGTCATGGTTTTACTTAATCAAGCATCTTACCGAGGCCTATAACAACACAAATTAACATAATTTTAATAACTCAAGTAGACAAAATACAATCAACCTAACACGAATTAAATTGGATTAAAATTAAAATTAATTTTGTCCCAAATTCTAAATTTTAACCGGACATAACGTAAACACAATAATTCAAACTAGATCAACTCAAATTCAAGTATGATCTAAACTCAAATGATTCAAACTTGAAATAATTCAAACTTAAAATAAGTCGAATACATAACTTGAAATATCCTAAATTCAAGATAGCTTGACCCCAAAAAGTTTAAACTAACCCAGAATTACTTCAACTTAAAACTAATCCTAAAGCCTGCATTTGTTCTTGGACTTGAAGTACATCAGAAGTCGGAATGAGACATCTTAACCAAAATATGTTAAATGTTGTTTTATTTTATTCTTTGCATTATTGAAATAAATAAAACCAAAGTATATATTAAAAAAATGTCGGTAGAACAAACCATTAATAAAATAAGATAGAAATGTTTATGACAGCCGCAAATGTTGACATCAAGATTAGAAGTTTCTAAAAGCGCTAGTCACCTTTGTATGTTCTTTCTTTTTCTGTCGACTTTTGCTTGCATATGGGATTGGTGTAAACATTTGCAGCTGCCTTTGAAATATCATTACATAATATCAAAATCAGACTTTGAAGATTCCAAATATCATTTATAAATCATAGGTTACTTCCAAGTACTGGGAAGAGATCATGGGAAAAACTATTAACTGCTCCGTTTTACTAGCTTTAATATCTTGCTTTTACTTACTATTTGCCACTGCTTTAGACACATAACACCATCAAAATCCATCAAAGACCCTGATGTTATAATCTCCCAGAATGGTGTTTTCCGATTGGGATTCTTCAGCTTGGCTAACTCCAGCAATCGTTATGTAGGGATACTCTACAACCAAATCCCCGTACAAACTGTTGTATGGGTAGCAGATAGAAACAGGCCTCTCAAAGACTCTTCTGGGATTCTCACCATATCAGATGACGGCAACCTTGTTGTTTCCAATGGAAAAGCTGAAATTCTTTGGTCATTGAATGTTACCAATACAGTTCCTAATTGTCCAGCTTTTAGACTCTGGAAACCTCGTCCTCAGTAATGGTGATGATGGAGCAAGCAGCTTATGGGAGAGTTTTAAATATCCTTTTAATGCCTTCATTGAAACTATGAAGATCAGCACTGATGTTAAAAAGGGTCGTAAAGTGGAGCTGAAATCATGGAAAAGCATTGATGATCCATCTGATGGTAACTTTTCTCTTGGTTTTGAACCTTTCAACATCCCAGAGGGCATCATTCGGAAGAAAAACCAGCTCTATTTTCGGACCGGCCCATGGAATGGGTATACCTTTATTGGCTTAATAAATATGTACACCTCTTATCTTCAAGGGTTTGTTGTTGTTGCAGATAACCCACAATAACCTTACTATATGACTTATTAATTTTATACTGACTCTATGTTGATATACGGTGAATTAGATTCTCAAGGAAAATTCATTGAACGGAGATGGGATGCTGGGAAAGGGAACTGGATAAACAAGTACTCTAGTTATCAAACAGATTGTGATGTTTATGGATACTGTGGAGCATTTGGAATATGCGATTCATCGAAACAACCCATTTGCAGTTGCTTAAAGAGGTTTAAGCCTAGGAATATAGAGGAATGGAGTAGAGGTAATTGGAGTAGTGGATGTTTTAGGACTACCCCTTTGCACTGCCAAAGAGATAACAACAATGGCAGTGGAGCAGGCCAAGATGATGATGGGTTTTTGGACATGAAGAATATGAAAGTGCCGGCATCTCCGCACCCGTCATCAGTAACGGCGAGTGCAAAGATCAGTGCATGAAGAATTGTTCGTGCGTGGCTTATGCGTATGATGATGGCATTGGTTGCATGTTTTGGAGTGGAGATTTTATTGATATTTCTCCACTAGCGGAGTCGATCTTTACATTCGTCTGCCATCTTCGGAACGCGGTAAATTTTCTTAATGTCGACCGTGTGTTTGATAAATTGCGTCAATATCTGCTTTTTTGGTGTTGATGTTTTATTAACCATGTTTCTGGATTTGCAGATAAAGGGAAACATACTAAGGTCATTGTTATTTCAACAGTAATTGCGGGCATAGTAGTTATTACAATTTCTGCACTCTTCTTATGATGTAGGATAGCTAAACATAAAGGTAATACATATGAAAAATATTTAAATGTATTTATAATTTATTAAGAAATTAAAAATTAAACTATAAATATATATACACGAATATCAAGACAAAAGAGTACATTCACCAATACGATTCTAACTACATTCATCTTATCTCAGGCAATCAGGCAGGAATAAAAAACAAAAATAGATCAAACACCAATTTTGTAGTGAAAATATAGGAGAAAATTCAATTGGAGTTAAACTACAGTAGCTGCCAGTATTCAATTTCGAAGAACTTGCCACCGCGACAAACAACTTCAGTCACACAAAAAAGCTAGGGCAGGGTGGTTTCGGTCCAGTTTACAAGGTAATAAATAATGGCGATTTTCAGCAAATCTAGTGTCAACGAAATGACATTTTCCTTTTTTTCTATTAAGTCTTGTGAGTTGAATTTTGTGTGCAGGGAACATTACATGATGAAAAGGAAATAGCAGTAAAAGAGATTATCGAAAGCTTCGGGGAAATGATTGGAAGAAATATTTATGAATGAAGTGGTGGTGATCTCTAAGCTTCAACATCGAAATCTGGTTAGATTGCTTGGCTGTTGTGTTGAAGGAGAAGAGAATATGCTTGTCTACGAATATATGCCCAACAAAAGTTTGGACGTTTTTCTCTTTGGTTAGTAACTTGTTCTAATCCTTTTTTAGTTCTTTTTTTTTTTTTTTGAGATTATTTGGTATTCGACTTAATCTAGAGTCCAATTAAGTTGTACCCTAAACGAGGGGTAAAGATCTCCTAAAACTATTTTCTTAATCCACAAGACTTGAGCTTGTTTTTGTTACTTAAGGAGAATTGAGCTCCTTATCTCTCAATCCAATACTTGAACTTCTGCCGTTTTCCTTCTCTTTACAACTTAAATTTGTTCTTGACTACCCCATCTGCTTAATCTGATAAGTCCGACTCATTTGACTTGGTTGGTGTAATCCATATATGTTAGATCTTGGATATAAATTTCTTGAAAAGTTTTCAAAATGAATAAACATAATTTTCTATCGAAAAATTGTTATGTAAGGAAAATCTTATGTATTTTTATCGAAAAATGAACTTCTAATTCTTTTTTATTTTTTTAAGTTTTATAATTTTAAAAATCAAAATTAAATTGACAAAATGTGTAAAGTTGAGGGTTAAATTTGTTCAATTTTTTAGATTTAGGACTAAATTGATAGATTTTGTAAACACTGGAGGGTTAAAATTGTTATTATGCCAACAGAAAAAAGGTCACCATTAGTGATTTAGCGAAGAGTGACTAAAATATTAAATTTTAATAATGTTAGTAACTAAAATAAAAAAATTTAAACACGGGTGACAAATGAAACACACTAATAATTTGGATGGTTGTTTTTATAATTTAATTTTAAAAATATAATATTTAAAAATTAATTAAATATTAAAATGACACATGTGACATTAAAAGTTAGTAATTATAAAATATAAAAGTATAATTCTAAGTTTTTTTAAGAAAAAAATTGGTCGCCTAATTGATTTAATGCAAATTTGTGCAAGAGGATATGAAAAATAGGTCATGGCTTCGTCCATGAACATGTCTGATGTAATTATATTTCGATATTCGAATCGTAGCAACGTAATGTTTTGACTCTCTTCATTGTTGAATATTTATTTCAATTGGTCGACATAACATCAATTTCATCTACAATCACAATGAATACAATATAGTAGAAAATACAACAATGGTTGTAGTTTAGATCCATTATTATAGGGATTAACTATAAATCTTGAGGTTTTATTGTTTAATTTTTGTAATCGATCCAGCTAAACAAGATGTTTTGGATTGGAGAAAACGCTTCAACATTATTAAAGGGATTAAGCAAGGATTGCTTTATCTTCATAGAGATTCAAGACTAAGGATTATACATAGAGATTTAAAAGTAAATAATATTTTACTCGACAAAGAATTAAACCCAAAAATTTTGGATTTTGGGATGGCCAAGATTTTTGGAGGTAATGAAAATTAAGCCAACACTAAAAGGGTTGTTGGAAGTTAGTTTTTTTTTTTTTTGGTATAAAATATGGTATAGATATATGTCTATCGTCAAGTTAGGTACGATGCTTAAAAAGAATACTTGTCTAGACCTAAATTGTAATACCCCGAAAATTACTACAGTAAGAAAGTAAGATAATATTCTTGATATAGTAAAATAAGAAAATAAAGTGATAAAAGGGTAATTTTGAGTTATGTCAACATTGGAAAGTATATTATGATATATTAATTCAAGAAAGGATTAAATTGCAAAAGTGAGAAAAATTTTGTTGCCCAAGAGTAAATACTCAAAATTTAAGGGGTTAAAGTGTAAATATAAAAATTGAAGGGCCAATAGTATAAATATTTTAAGGGTGAAATAATCTAGAAACTAAGTAAAATGGATGAATTGGGACCAAATTGAATAGGTGAAGAATTATGAGGACCAAATCATAATTTTACCAAATTAAGTGATGACTCAAGGTTGAAATTTTAAAAGATCTAAAGGGTAAAATGGTCAATTAATAAGAAAGAGAAATCTAGAAAATAATGATGATGTTGGAGATATTTTAGATTAATTAAATAAATATTAGTTTATTAGTATTTTAATTTAATTTTTAAATGATATTTTTTATTATTTTATTATTTTATTTAGTATATATATATGTGGAAGGAAAGATGAAGAATCATCATCTTTCCATGCATTTCACGTTAGAAGAGAAAAGAAGAAAGAAAGTTTTGCTTTCTTTACAATTTGGTCCTTTCACCAAAAATTCACTATTTTTACTTAGAAATCAAAAGAATTTCCATAGCTTCCAAGAGAGAAAAATAATAAGGAGAGAATGGGGAGCTAAAATATCAAGTTAGATTCAAGAAATAGAAGCTGGAGGAGAAAGAAAATTAAGTTAAAGATTGAAATCAATAGCACAAGATAAGAACATCAAGATTTCAATATATTTTTGAGTTTGATATTATTGAAAAGTAGGAAATTAATGTTAATGTAGAGTTTCATTATATAAGGTTTTATATTCTTGTTATCTTAGTAAAGGAAATAAGAGGAAGTGATGGAAAATATTGAAGAGAAAGGAAAGGAAGGTGTTATAAATTTAGTTATCAATATTTTACACTAAAACAGTTTTGAGACAAAGCAGAGAGTCTGAATTTGAAAATTCATCAAAAATCTAATAAATTTAATTAGAGGATGAAAAAATATGAAACTAAATTTTATTGAGTCTAGTTTCTCATAGAAGAAACTGTAAGTAATGGAATTTTAAATTTTGAGATATAATAAATTTTGTGAGATAAGGTTAGAATGATTTGGGTTCCCTGTTTTAACTTTGAAAAATCATAAAAAAATTGGAGAAAATTAATTAGGGGCTTAAATTTATATTATTAAATCCTTAATGAGTCTAATTTCAATAGAAACAAACAGTAACATCATCCGAATCCCGCACGAGGAGATAATTAATTTTAGTAAAGAATGGTTGAAACTGTAAGACAGCAGAATAGGGATGAATTTAAAGAATAAAATGTACTTATTGGATAAATAAAATATTCTTAAAATTTTATGGCAATAAGATAAGTGAGTCTAGTTTCATATAAAATTAACGGATCTCAATTCGGAGCTCTGTAGCTTAAGATATAATTAATTTAGTGATCATGACTCAAGTGAACAGCTTGTTATGAGTAAACAAGTAAATAGTGGTATTATGTATATACTAAGGATGTGGAATGGAGAGGAGGAGAAAAATATATAATTCTTCAACTAGCATGAGTTTTCATTAAAAATGGCTAATTTGCATGTTTTAGTTTCAGGTAGAGGTGCTCATGGGCCGGGCCGGGAAAAAATTTCGGCCCGTGTCCTAGGTGCGGGCCTGGCCCAGCCCGAAATATGGGCCTGAATTTTTGTCCAGGCCCGGCCCAGAAAAAAATCCTAAGCCTGAGCCCGGCCCCGTCTGGCCCACTATTTAAATAAATACCAAAAATTTATTTTAAAAATAAAAAATTTTAAAAAAAAAAGTATTTAAAAATATTTTAAAATTAAAAAATAAAAATATATATTTATTATATTCGGGCTGGGCCTGGGCCAAAAAAGTTGTGCCCGAGGCCCGACCCGTTTTCTAAACGGACCTCATTTTTTTGCCCAAGCCCATATTTCGGGCTTATATTTTTTCCCAAACCCTCCCATATTTCGGGCGGGCCGTCGGGCAGGGTGAGCACCTCTAATGTCAGGGACTAAATTGAATAAAAGTAATATTTTAAAGGTAAATTTGTAAAAAAATGTCAAAAAGTGACCAAATTGCATGAAATGAATTGTTTTATTATTTAAATTAATAAATTGAACGAAATATTAATTTAGATCAAGATTGGGTGGAAACTCGAGGAAAATAGAAAATTACCAAAATGTCCCTAAATTTTGGCATTTCTGCAATTTAGTTTGGTAAGTTCGTGTAACTTTAATTATATTCTTAAATGCTTCAGATGTATGTTATTGATGTGAATATGATTTGAATGTTCATTGTATGAAAATTGATGAAACATTGATATATTTGATAAAAAGGGGAAGAAATCCCGGTTGAATGGAAGGAAAATTAGATGGATCTTTGAAAAAGAATTGACGGTAAAAAAGATCTAGCCCAGACGAGTGATCCTATCCTGATATAGCCCTCCCGAAGAATATGTGGAAAATGGATTTATCCCGGACGAGTAATCCGAATTAGGGTCTGAATTTAGCCTGGACTGGTAATTCAGATCCAAGCTCATTAGAGTAATTGTCATTGCAGGGGATTTAGCCTAGACTGGCAATCCCGACAATACTCTATGAGTTTATATTACAGGGGATTTAGCCTGGACTGGTAATCTCGCTGTAAGTATGAGGTCCGCAGGAATGTGCTCTCTGAAATGGAAATGTGCGCACATGAATATGAATTGACGGACCCAGATTTGTACACTAAAGTGTACCCCTGAAAATCCATCGAAATTCCTAGAAATTCAACGGGATAAATATGAAAAAAAAAAACAAGGGAATGGAAATCGTGGTATTGATGAGCTCATCAATCATAGGATATATTATTGATACATGGAAATTATTGGACTAACTTGAATGTTAAGTTTGTGCATGTTAGGGGAATAATGCATTGAATGGATGTATGAATGCTTATCACACTATCCATTAATTTTATCGGTAATTTTGGATGTTTTGATTCTGGTTATAATGGCATGTATAAGTTAAATTGGCCAACGTTAGCTCATTAATGTTTTGATTTTGATTGGTTTTAAATATGAATGCTTAATGAAATGAAATGTCTATAAATTAATTTGTAAGCTCTGGTAATATTCTATAACCCTATTCTGGTAATAGATACGGGTTAGGGGTGTTACATAAATTGAGTTTGGCTTAATTTGATTTATGATGTCATTTTACTATATTTAGAAAATAAAACACTAAAGAATATATTATTTTATACTTTTATTATTTAATTTAAATTTGAATTGGCTCGTGAACAAGTTTAAATTAGGGTTGTAATTGATGTTGTTTTTAATGTTAAAATAGCGTGGTTATACGTCTCCTAAGTATGTAATGCAAGGACAATTTTTAGAGAAATTATCAGATGCATTCAATTTTGGAGTTATATTGCTAGAGGTTGTTAGCGAAAGAAGAAACATAAACTTTTACAAAAATCAGTATGAGCTTAGCCTCTTGGGATATGTAAGTTTATAAGATAATTTTTTTATATAATTTCTACTACTATTTATAACTCCTCCAAACCTTTAATTTAGAGGATAATGCGTAAGCGCGATTGAACCACGTTTTCTTGTAAGATGCAACAAAAACTAGAATGCATGGTGTAAGAAGTTGTATTTGCATGATATTCGGGTTTGGTTCGAGAAAACTTGAATTCGGCTCCGAAATTGTTGAGTAGAGCTATCATGTGAACTGAATTCAAGAATCTTGATGGTACTTGTTTATTTCGATTTTCTCAAATAATCTCTTTGATTTTTTTCAATTCACTTCATGTGAATCTTTGTATAAATGATATACATGTTACTAAAAAATAATGAAATTTTGTACCAATCACTTACATAGTTTTACCAATTGCTTGCTCATATCCTCTAGGGCACGAGTGTTCGCCACTTACATAATTTTGAACTTGCATGCTTCATACTCCTCTCTTCCTCTAAGCCACTTTCTACACTGTGTTAACCTCCATCCTCCATCTTCCATCTCTTTTAATACTTAACAAATCAAAAATAGACCAACTTAATCATTTTATTAAGACCCTTTGAACCTGACTCGAAAGTACCAACGTTGTATTGTTTTCTCGAATGCATCATATCATTATCCCTAATATATCTTCATCTCCCTAGAAATTTTCAAAAGGTTAATCTGCCTCAATTTCTTAACTTTTCAGTAAGAACATTTGGTACCATCATATATCTTAGTGCGAATCACTTAGAAAATCATTTTTAAGGCAACGTATTCGATCAAAATAATTATATACTTTCCTACAAATGATCAATATATATGCATAGTGTTACTTTCTTTCTTTCTTTTTAGTATGAGATCCTTTGGTGTTTAGTAGTTTCATTAGGTTAAGATTACATTTAGAACCAAGACGGGTCGGGCTTTTAAATAGAAGTAAACTCTCTCAACACTTTATTCTCTGTCTACAAAACTAAACTTAAAATTTTACTTAAAGAACATTAAACTCAAGGGTGTCGTCAAGGGGGCCGATAAGGTCTCGTTCGCCTGCTTGCCCTCATATCCAGTACCCCACCCTCAAAAATGAAATCTCACTTTTGGTGTTTTAAAGTTTATAAAATTTTAAGTAATTGCACTTTGACCCAAAAAATGATAAATTTTTTATTTTATCTTTTAAAATTATAAAGATATAAGTTATTAAAGTGGTGAAATTACATTTTATCTCTCACAAAATATATAACTTAATTTCAACCCTCAAAAAATTTTTGACTTCCCCTAATTAAACTTTTATCACTGAATCCAACATCTGCAGCTAAACAAATATTCTTATTTGTAAGATTCATATAGAAAATGGATCAATATCAAAACTACACATAAACCCCGATTTAATACGCATGATATATGAACTTTGATTTGATGTAATTATACACATTAAACTTTGACTATGATTCAAATATATATATGAAACATTTAAAGGAATAAATACATTATTTTATTTTTCTTAAAGGATTGACTCAATCCGTTAAGTGTTGAATTTAAGTTATAAAATTTATTTTATATATTACTTAAAATTAAATATTAAATATAATTATATTGTTTGATAAAAGTTAATATAATCTTAAATAAAATAAAATAAGCAATTCAATTTATTCTATATTAAGTGATAAGTATTTACTAATTATTTTTACTTTTTTATAGAAAAATTCTATCAAATAGTTCCCATTGTAGGTTATCAAATGTGATTAAATAATTAAGTTATTGAAAACATTAATTTTCAGCTGATTAAATTTTTCAATATTTTATCAAGCAGACCTAGATTAACGTGTATGTGTGCTGAAATAATATTCTATTCAATTAAGGTCAATTTCAGTTTATGTAATTTTAAAATTTTGAAATTTCGACTCAATCAGTAATAGTTAAATATAATAGGCGAGCTCTATCATTAACTATCATATAAGTTATGGAGTATTGGACTTAGTCACTATCCTCCAAATTGATCACATTTAGACTCCATACTTATTGAAATTTAAAATTTTAATTTTGACTTAAATAATAGTTATTAACTCTATTAACTAATATAAAATATAATCTTTTGTGAGTATTACATGAAAATAATAAGTTAACTCGATATTACATATACGATAATATTTTAAAATTAACAAAATATACCCTATACGATTAAATTTTTAAAATTACTAAGTTTTTCGCAACTTACACAAATAGACATTGTGATAAAATACTACAGTCAAAATTTTAATTAATTTATAAATCAAAATATAGTGTTGAGCCGTCAACCCAATCTGTGATGTAATGACAATTATTTTTACTAAAATAAAATACTAATTTACATTGCTTGCAGAATATAATCTTAGGGGTTTTTTACCAAATTATTATAAAAAAATAAAAAAATACCAAAATATTATATTTTTTTTATTTACCAAAATATGCCAAAAAAAAAAAGGAGGCTGATGGTGCCATTCTCATTGGCGGCACCAATGGTGCCATTTCCATTGGCGGCAGAGGACTAAAATGTAATGATCTAAAGTTTCAAGGACCTGATGTGAAAATTTACCATTTTAAATTTTGAAAGTTAATTGCTGCCGCTGTGCGTGTGGGGCGCACTAAAGTTGAAATATGCCTAATTGCCTTCTAAGCCCTCCTTATTTATTATTTTCTTTTTATTCCCCTTCAACTCACTTTTTTATTTAATAAACAAGCCCTCAACCTATTTTTGTAGTTAAATAAGCTCTTAATCTATGATTTTTACTCATAAAGGCCCTTTATTTTATTATTAAAGTAAATATATTTTATGTTTATGTGAATTTGAAGAGAATAATTTATTAAATAAAAAATTTACTAAACTTGATGAGAATAGTTTATAATTATAATTTTTTTTCTATTTGGGTTACATTTATGGGTGATCAGCTTTATTATTACTTTTGGTTTTCACTAAAGCATGCCTGGTATTTCTATTAATTTTTTATTTAAATCTAATATTAGTTAAGTGATAATTAAGATACTTAAAATTCTAATTAAGTAATAACTCTACTTTACTTTAATAAAAGTAGTATTCAAATTTTTAACCAATAACAATAAATTATAATTATAATTATCGCAATTTTTTTGTCTTTTTCCTATATTTTATGTTTAGAGTTCTATTTAAATAACAATTCTATTTTAAAATTAGCACAATATTTTTAATAATAATTGCAGTTTAAATTATAATTATTTTGAAATATATAATTCTCACAACTTCTATTAAATTATAATTATTTTTAAATTTATAAAGAGTATTTATATATAAAAATATTTTATTTAATTAAAAACTTGAATTCTTATTATTTTAAATTCATCCAATCATATTCAATGATTTTATAGATTTATAGTTTTATTAATTAATAATATATATTTTTTTAAGTAGAGCCTTTATAATATATGACCAAATTAATTAATTTCACATTAATATATTATTATTTTAATTAATCTTACTTTTTATTATTATATAATAATATTAATAAATTGTTATTCTAATGTAGTTTAGTAATATAATTAACAATAAATGATTTTTGTCAGTTCAAAAGTTTTTCAAGACTCGTGCTTTTATATATATTATAGATAGATATTTTATGATTTTTATCGGATATATGAAAGATTAAATCACAACCTATCATATTTCATCATCTAATTGGTCTCATTAATTGATTTTAATGGTTAATGTAACGAAATGTGAAAATTATTAATGTAAGAGCTTAATTAATTTTCGAGTTAATGATAAGGGCTCATTGGGTTCAAATTAAGTCAAGGGCTTAGTAACTTTTTTGGTTTTTCTTAAGGGACTATTATAGCTATAAGCCTTTGATAAACATAAATTTTTTATTTAATAAATTATTCTCATCAAATTCACATAAACATAAAATATATTTACTTTAATAATAAAATAAAGTACTTTTATGAGTAAAATCATAGATTAAGAGCTTATTTAACTACAAAAATAGGTTGAGGGCTTGTTTATTAAATAAAAAAGTGAGTTGAAGGGGAATAAAAAGAAAATAATAAATAAGGAGGGCTTAGAAGGCAATTAGCCACATTTTAACTTTAGTGCGGTAAATTTTCACATCAAGCCCTTGAAACTTTAGATTATTACATTTTAATCCTATGCCGCCAGTGGGAATGGAACCATTAGTGCCGCCAATGAGAATGGCACCATCAGCCTCCCTTTTTTTTGTATATTTTAGTAAATAAAAAAAATATATAATATTTTGGTTTTTTTATTTTTTTATAATAATTTGGAAAAAACCCAATCTTCGGATAACCCAGTACTGTTGGTGTGAACATGGAGACACATGAGTTGATATTCTAAAACTCTAATGGAAGGAAGAGTCAACAAATAATATATATATTGTACTGATTGTACATTTGTTCGAGATCTTTGAATGGATTATTTGAAAAAAAAATAATTGACATTTCAAGAAAATTCCCATAAGCCAAAATGAGATTACGTATTTGACAATAAAAAAAAAACAACTGTAGCTGCCATGAAATGTCTTTTCATCACATCAAAACCAGACCCACAAGAAGTCAATTTTTATAGAACGTGAACCAGCCCACTTATCTCCCCCACCTCTCCTCCTGTACTTTTCTGTGTTGAACACTAATATTAATAATAATATATTTACGATCTGGTTGAAAGAAATATTAAAGAAACCAAAATAGGGTTCAAATACTAAAGTGGAAATTTGGGAGATTTTAGTATCCCATTTTGGAAACCCATCGTGTTTGATTTTTATTTCTAAATTTATTTTTGATTTTAGATTTATCCTTAACATATTTTAAAATTAATTCATAACATGGATTCAAAAAATAAGCTGAATAATAATATAGATAAATAAAAAATTGGTATCAATCGGGTGACACATGCTTGTTGGTTTTGTGGGTACTCCAATGCAAGAAAAAAGCAACGGAAAAGAATAAAGAAAATAAAGAGGTGATTATCGCTTGAAGAAAATTCAAATCTTAATGTATACATTTGCAGTTGACCTCAAAATCATTTCATCATATCAAATTCAGACTTTTCAAAAAAACAGAAAAAAAAAAGATAATGCGAAAATTTGTTGAGTTCATTTAGGATAAATTCTTAAAGATCCCAAATATCATTCATAAATCATAGCATCGGTTCCTAGTTCCGGGAAGCGATTATGGGAAAAACTATAAGCTGCTCTGTTTTCCTAGCTTTAGTATCTTGTTTCTATTTGCAGTTTGGAACTGCTTTAGATATCATAACACCATCAAAATCCATCAAAGACCCTGAATCTATAATCTCCCAGAGTGGAGTTTTCCGATTGGGGTTCTTCAGCTTTGCTAATTCCAGCAATCGTTATGTAGGGATACTGTACAATCAAATCCCCGTACTAACAGTGGCATGGGTAGCAAACAGAAACAAGCCTCTCAAAGACTCTTCTGGGATTCTCAACATATCAGATGATGGCAACCTTGTTGTTTTGAATGGCAAAACTGAGATTCTCTGGTCATCGAATGTTACCAATACAGCTCCTAATACAACAACTGCCCAGCTTTTAGACTCAGGAAACCTCATCCTCAGTAATGGTGACGATGGAGGAAGCAGCTTATGGGAGAGTTTTGAAGATCTTTCTAATGCCTTCATTGAAACTATGAAGATCAGCACTGATGTAAAAAAGGGTCGTCAAGTGGAGCTCAAATCATGGAAAAGCCCTAGTGATCCATCTGATGGTAACTTTTCTTTTGGCATTGAACCTTTCAACATCCCAGAGGGCATCATTCGGAAGAATAACCAGCTCTATTTTCGGACCGGTCCGTGGAATGGGAATATGTTTCTTGGCTCAATACTTATGACCGCCGTTTATACTGATGGGTTTTATGTTGTTGCAGATAATCAACAACAAACGTTTTATATGGCTTTTGAATATTCTAATGACTCTATGTTGATATACTGTGAATTAGATTCTCAAGGAAAATTCATTGAACGGAGATGGGATGCGGGGAAAGGGAACTGGATAAACAGGTACTCTAGTTTTCAAACAGATTGTGATATTTATGGATACTGTGGGGCATTTGGAATATGCGATTCCTCGAAACGTTGCAGTTGCATAAAGGGGTTTAAGCCTAGGAATATAGAGGAATGGAGTAGAGGTAATGGGAGTAGTGGGTGTTTTAGGACTACCCCTTTGCAGTGCCAAAGAGATAACACCAATGGCAGTGGAGGAGCAGGCCAAGGTGATGATGGGTTTTTGAAGATGATGGTGAAGAAAGTGCCGGCATTCCCGGTCCGGTCATCGATAATTAACGGCGACTGCAAAGATCAGTGCTTAGAAAACTGCTCGTGCGTGGCTTATGCGTATGATGCTGGCATTGGTTGCATGTTTTGGAGTGGAGATTTGATTGATGTGCAGAAATTCTCCACTAGCGGAGTCGATCTTTACAATCTTTACATTCGTTTACGATCTTCTGAACTTGGTAAACTTGTCTTAATGTTGACCATAAATTGCGTCAATTAATCTGCTTTTTTGGGTGTTGATGTTTTATTAACCATGTTTCTGGATTTGCAGATAAAGGGAAAAATACAAAGGTCATTGTTATTACAACAGTAATTGCGGGCATAATCGTAATTACAATTTCTGCACTCTTCTTATGGTGTAGGATGGCTAAACAAAGAGGTAAATCTCATAAAATTGGAACGATGTATTTTCTTTTATTAGGTTTAAACATAGAAGTCCAAGCTTGGCTTCAACTGAAAATAAATTATTCAGCTTGGCTCCATTAAGTAATAATTAATATTATAAATACAATGTATCAGACTTACTAGTTGCTTAAATCAAGCTCACTCCATAGTTGGATCAACTCTGATTTCTCTCTCAGAAAGGAATGAAAAACGCAAACATATCAAACACAAAATTTATAGAGAAAATTCAATCGGAGTTAAACTCCAGCAGCTGCCACTATTCAATTTCAAACAACTTGCCATTGCAACGAATAATTTCAATCACGCAAAAAAGCTAGGCCAAGGTGGTTTCGGTTTGGTTTACAAGGTAAATGATTAATGGCCATTTCCAACAACTCCACGTTCGATGAAATGACATTTTCTTTTCTACCTAGTTTTGTGATCTTAATTTTGTGTGCAGGGAATATTAGATGATGGAAAGGAAATAGCAGTGAAGAGATTATCGAAAGCTTCGGGGCAAGGCCTGGAAGAATTTGTGAATGAAGTGGTTGTGATTTCTAAGCTCCAACATCGAAATCTAGTTAGATTATTTGGGTGTTGTGTTGACAGAGAGGAAAAGATGCTCGTCTACGAGTACATGCCCAACAAAAGTTTGGACTCTTTTATCTTTGGTTAGTAACTTATGCTAATCTCTTTCTACTATTTTTGGGAATGTCCTTATTAAATCTAGAGTCAAGTTAGGTTGAACTCCTTAAACAGGGACAAAGCTCTCTTAAAATTCCTTTTCCCGTCTACAAACTCGAACTCAAATTATTTAAGAGATATTAAACTTTTTATCACTCAAAAATTAATGGTATCATTTTCTTTCTTTATACGATTTAAACTTATCTAAGACTATTTCATCTGCTGGATCCTACAAGTTTGACTTGTCTTACTTGGTAGGTTGAGTCCATATGGGCTACATCTAGGATATAATTTTACCTTTTAACTAACTCATTTAAACTAATTAGGGCTCAAAATACTTTTTTTGTTTTAAATTTAATTAATAAATACAAAAATTAATTTAAAGTCTTTTTAAAGCAAGAAATTGGATGTGAAGTTGATCTTCTGCGAGCTTATTTGAGAGGATACAAAACATAATAGATCATGACTTAGTCCAAGACCATGCATAATGTAATTATTAATATATATATTTCAATTGATGGAGATAACTTAAATTTTGTTTACAATATCATTATGAATACGATACGGTAGAAATTGCAACGATGATTAGATCCTTCATTATAGGAATTAATTGTTAACCTTAAAGGTGTTTTTGTATAATTTTTGTTATAGATCCGGTTAAACAAAAAATCTTGGATTGGAAAAAACGCTTTAACATTATTGAAGGGATCAGTCGAGGATTGCTTTATCTTCATAGAGATTCAAGACTGAGGATTATACATAGAGATCTAAAAGCTAGTAATGTTTTACTCGACCGAGAGTTAAATCCAAAAATTTCAGATTTTGGGATGGCTAGGATTTTTGGAGGCAATGAAAATCAAGCCAACACTAAAAGGGTTGTTGGAACTTAGTAAGTTGGACTTTTTCCGTGGCATTTCTTTTTATACATTTTTTTTTGATAAAATATGGTATAGGTATGTCTGGGTTCGATGCTTAAAGAAAATACATGTTCAGACTTGAATCGATTTCAACTTTGTTTGGTTTGTGGACTCCTTTTATGTGTTTATAAGTAAAATATTAAAATTATATTTTTATATTTTTATAGTTAACTTTAAATTATTTATTCTTAATTTGGGTTGGGTTGTGGACAAGTTAAAATTAAGGTTTATAATTGGTTTTTTATGTTTAATTACAGTGGTTATATGTCTCCCGAATATGCAATGAGAGGGCAGTTTTCAGAGAAATCAGATGTGTTCAGCTATGGAGTTCTACTACTGGAGATTATTAGCGGAAGAAGAAACATAAGCTTTCACAATAGGGATGATCTTGGCCTCTTGGGATATGTAAGTATATAAGATAGTTAGAGAGGTTGGTGGATGGAATTAGGTGTAAGATGTTGCATTTGTGAGCTATTCGGGTTTGGTTCAAGAAAACTTGAATTTGGCTTAGTAATTATTGAGTCGACCAATCATTTGAGAAAATTTGAGAATCTTAATGCTTGAATCGAGTAGGTTACAAGGCTTTATAACCTTAATTAATATTGAAAATTTTCAATTCAAACTTGAACTTGATTACAAATAATCGAGTTTGAAGTTAAGCATAGGAATGAAGCCCATTGCAGAGTACTTAGGTAAAACAAGCCTAATCAAGAAAGTTTGAATAGCTCGATCTTTATGTCGGATAGAGCTAATCAAACTCTATTAAAGCTTTGAGATTAAAATTTTGAGTCAAGCTAGGCTAGATAATTTTAGTATTAATTTAGACAAAGTTGGTTTTTTTGTTTTCAGGCATGGAAATTATGGAATGAAGGCAATATTTGGAACTTAGTAGACAAGGCGATTTCAGAGTCCGAATCAGATTCAAAGAATGAGAAAGAGATATGGAGATGCATAAATGTTGGTTTGCTATGCGTTCAAGAATATGCTAATGATAGGCCAACTATGTCTACTGTTGTTTCAATGCTTAATAGTGAGATTTCAGATCTTAACACTCCAAAACAACCTGCTTTCACTCAAGCACCACTAATAATCCAAGTTGTTAAAAATACGGATTCAATTAATGATGTAACTCTTACAAAGGTTAATGGCCGATGAAGATGCAAATTAACAATACTGAAGTTTATTTTTATATTTTGTTTTGATTTATTTTTGTCTTTTTTATTTGAATTTTTTTTTTCATTTTATTTGTACCATTTTAGAGTGAATTTGGCATGTGACAACATTAAGCCAATCTGTCTCCCACCGAAGCTATGGAAAAGTGAACCGTTCGATCCATCACCAAAAAAAAATCACTCATTACCTAAATTTCAAAAAGAGTATCCAATTTTAGAGGAAAAGAGATCCTACCCTTCATTCCTTTTATTTTGAGTAGTATAGAACCAAAATCAACCATTTTCATAAACCTCAATGCCTAAATTTGAGATGCTAAATATTTATTTTGATTATTGGATTTGGTGCTTCATTTGCTCCTTTTATGAGAGGGGCATGAATTTCAAAGGGCATGCAAAACGAAAAGGAAGAAGAAAGAAAGAAAGAAAATTACTGAAAACAAAAAAAAAAAAAAAGGAGAAAAACAACTTCCATCACGCAAAAAAGCTAAGGCAAGATGGTTTCGGTCCGGTTTTTAGAGTAATAACTAATAAACAATGGTGATTTCCAGCAAATACATTATCGATGAAATGACATTTTTCTTTCTACCAAGTCTTATGAACCGAGTTTGATTATAAATAATCGAATTTGAAGTTAAGCATAGAATGAAGCTCATTATAGACTTAGGTAAAACAAACCAAATCAAGAAAGTTCGAACAGTTCAATCCTTATTTCGAATAAAGCTAATGAAACTTTATTAAAGCTTTGAGATTAAAATTTTGAGTCAAGCTAGGCTAGATAATTTCAGCATAAATTTAGACAGTTGTTTTCTGTTTACAAGCGTGGAAACTATGGAATGAAGGCAATATTTGGGGTTTAGTAGACATGATTATTTCAGAGTCCGAATCAGATTCAAAGAATGATCAGAGATATGGAGATGCATATATGTTGGATTGCTATGCGTTCAAGAATATACTAAAGATAGACCAACCATGTCTATTGTTGTTTCAATGCTTAATAGTGAGATTTCAGATCTTAATACTTCAAAACAACCTATTTTCACTCAAGCACCACTAATGAGCCATGATGTTAAAGATAGGACTTCACTTAATGACGTAACTCTTACAAAACTTGATGGGTGATAAAGATGCAAATTAATTATTTGGAGTGTTTACAATACTGATAAAGATTTGAGATGCTTTCTTTGTTGTAAATATTGGAGCTGGTGCTTCATTTACTCATTTTATTAGAGGGGCATCAATTTCAGAGGGCATGCAAAAGAAAAAGAAGAAGAAAGAAAGAAAATTACAAAAAAGAAAAGGAAAGATTATGACACCATGCATTTGGGGCTTTCAAATCTTAACAAACATAAGAGTAATAATTCTAACTACGTATCTCCTCTGAGGGTAAATTTTCTACGACAATTATCATTTGTTGTCTCATTTTGAGCTTCATCGAATTTTCTTGAAAATGAACTCAGTCATGACTTGTTTTATGAACATAGTAATAACAATGTGACTTTATTCTATATTTATTTCAACTGGACATAAATCTTTTAAAAAATATTGTTATTTTTTTCACAACTTTCACCTCAGTAATTTTTTTACATCACCTGTCACTTTAGACTGGGAAAAAATGAATGATTTAGAAACATTTAGAGTAACTAATTAATGGTCAATAACAAATTTCGTAGTTCAAATAATAGATGCAATTTTTCAAATCAACATTTGAAGTTTCACCTGTTTATTTTATTTGTTTTCTGTCGACTTTTCCTTGCATGGGATTGGAGTACCCAGAAAATCAACTAGAATATATCACCCTCTTCATACCAATTTTGCTTTATTATTATTATTACTCTGTTTCATCATGAGTTAATCATAAAATATCGTATGAAAAGATTAATATCAACAATAAATTAAAAATTGGTATGAACAATAATAATAAATTAAAGATTAATATCAACAATATTTTATGATTAACTCATGATGACACAGACTAATAATAATAATAAAGCAAAAACTGGTATGAACTAGGTGACACGTGCTAGTTGATTTTGTTGGTACTCCAATCCCACACAAGGAAAAGTCGACAGAAAAACAAAGAAAATAAAGAGGTGACTACCTCTTCAAGAAACTTCAAATCATGAAGTAAACATTGGCAGCTGCCATGAAACATCATTACATCCTACCATCTTTTAAAAGAAAACACTGGAAAAGAAAATTGAGTTGAGTTCATTTAGAGTAAATCCTTGAAGATCCCAACTAATTCCAAGTTCTGGGAAGAGATTATGGGAAAAACTATTAGCTGCTCTGTTTTACTAGCTTTAATATCTTGCTTTTACTTACTATTTGCCACTGCTTTAGACATAATAACACCATCAAAATCCATCAAAGACCCTGATGTTATAATCTCCCAGAATGGTGTTTTCCGATTGGGATTCTTCAGCTTGGCTAACTCGACCAATCGTTATGTAGGGATTCTCTACAATCAAATCCCCGTACAAACTGTTGTATGGGTAGCAAATAGAAACAGGCCCCTCAAAGACTCTTCTGGGATTCTCAACATATCAGATGATGGCAACCTTGTTGTTTCCAATGGAAAAGCTGAGGTTCTTTGGTCATCACATGTTAACAATACAGCTCCTAATGCAACAACTGCCCAGCTTTTAGACTCTGGAAACCTTGTCCTTAGTAATGGTGAGGATGGAGCAAGCAGCTTATGGGAGAGTTTCGAAGATCCTTCTAATGCCTTCATTGAAACTATGAAGATCAGCACTGATGTTAAAACGGGTCGTAAAGTGGAGCTGAAATCATGGAAAAGCATTGATGATCCATCTGATGGTAACTTTTCTTTTGGTATTGAACCTTTCAATATCCGAGAGCTTGTCATTAGGAACAATAACCAGCTCTATTTTCGGAGTGGTCCATGGAATGGGAATATCTTTATTGGCTTATTATATATGTACACCGATAATCTTGATGGGTTTGAGGTTTTTACAGATAAGTCACCGTACTATATGACTTATGAATCTTCTAATGAGTCTATGTTGATATACTATGAATTAGATTCTCAAGGAAAATTCGTTGAACGAGAATGGGATGCGGGGAAAGGGGACTGGAGTAAAAATTACCCTACTATTCAAACAGATTGCGATGTTTATGGGAAGTGTGGGGCATTTGGGATCTGTGATTCAATGAAACGAACCATCTGCAGTTGCTTAAAAGGGTTTGAGCCTAGGAATATAGAGGAATGGAGTAGAGGTAATTGGAGTAGTGGGTGTTTTAGGACTACCCCTTTGCAGTGCCAAAGGGATAACAACAATGGGAGTGGAGCAGGCCAAGGTGATGATGGGTTTTTGGAGATGAAGATGATGAAAGTACCGGCATTTCCGGCCCGGTCATCAATAATTAACGGCGAGTGCAAAGATCAATGCATGAAGAATTGTTCGTGCATGGCTTATGCGTATGATTCTGGCATTGGTTGCATGATGTGGAGTGGAGATTTGATTGATGTCCAGAAATTCTCCACTGGCGGAGTCGATCTTTACATTCGTATGCCATCTTCTGAACTGGGTAAATATTCTTAGTGTCGACCATGTGTTTGATAAATTGCGTCAAGATCTGCTTTTTTGGTGTTGAAGTTATTAACCAAGTTTTTCTATTTGCAGATAAAGGGAAAAGTAGTAAGATCATTGTTATTACAACAGTAATTGCGGGCATAGTGGTAGTTATTACAATTTCTGCACTCTTCTTATGGCGTAGGATGGCTAAACATAAAGGTAATATATATATGGATAATATTTAAATGTTTATATAATTTATTAAGAAATTAAAAATTAAATTATAAATATATATAAAAATTTAAAAATATCAATAAATTGGAAATGTAATATTAAAACATGGTGATACCGTTACATATTAATATTAATATATATCATGAGTATTAAAATAAAAATAATACGCTTATCAATATGATACTAACTACTTTGATCTTTTATTTCAGGAAGAAATAAAAAACGAAAACAAATCAAACACCAATTTTGTAGTGAAAATAAAGAAGAAAATTCAATTGGAGTTAAACTCCAGCAGCTGCCAGTAATCAATTTCGAAGAACTTGCCACCGCGACAAACAACTTCAATCACGCAAAAAAGCTAGGGCAGGGTGGTTTTGGTCCAGTTTACAGGGTAATAAATAATGGCGATTTTCAGCAAATCCAATGTCATTGAAATGACAATTTCCTTTTTTCTATCAAGTCTTGTGAGTTGAATTTAGTGTGCAGGGAACATTAGATGATGGAAACGAAATAGCAGTGAAGAGATTGTCGAAAACTTCGGGGCAAGGATTGAAAGAATTTATGAATGAAGTGGTGGTGATCTCTAAGCTTCAACATCGAAATCTGGTTAGATTGCTTGGCTGTTGTGTTGAAGGAGAAGAGAAGATACTCGTCTATGAATATATGCCCAACAAAAGTTTGGACACTTTTCTCTTTGGTTAGTAACTTATTTTAATCCTGTTTTATTTTCTTGTGACTCATCAGTATTCAATGGTTATATTAGACCCCCACTAAATCTAGAGTCCAATTAAGTTGGACCCTAAACAAGAGGCAAAGCTCTCCTAGAACTATTTTCTTAATCTACAAGACTTGAACTTGTGTTGTTGCTTAAGGGGAATTGAGCTCCTTATCACTCAATCCAATAAGCATTAATATTGTTTTCCTTCTCTTTACAACTTAAACTTGACCCTGACTACCCCATCTGCCAAATCCGATTAGTCCGAATCATTTGACTTGGTAGGTGAAATCCATATAGGTTAGATCTTGGATATAATTTTCCTGAAAAGTTTTTAAAAATGAAGAAACATAATTTTCTATTGAAAATGTTTTTTGTAATTAAGGAAAATCTTATGTATTTTTATCGAAAATGAACTTTTAAATTTTTTTATTTTTAAAGTTTTTATATTTTTAAGAATTAAGATTAAATTGACAAAATGTGTAAAGTTAAGTGCTAAATTTGTTCAATTTTTAAAATTTAGGACTAAATTGATAGATTTTGTAAACATTGGAGGGTTAAAATTATTATTATGCCAATAGAAAAAAGGTCACTGTTAGTGATTTAACGGATGATTGACCAAAATATTAAATTTCGATAATGTTAGTGACTAAAATAGAAAATTTTAAACTTGGGTGACCAAAACAAAAACATGCTAATAGTTGAATGACTATTTTATAGTTTACTCTTAAAAATTCAATAATTAAATATTAAATCATACTAAACACATGTGACATTAGAAGTTAGTAATTATAAAATATAGAACTATGATTCTAAGTTTTCTTTTAAGCAATAAAATTGGTCACCTAGTTGATTTGGTGCAAACTTGTGTAAGAGGTTATGAAAAATAGGTCATGGCTTGGTCCAAGAACATGTCTGATGTAATTATATTCCAGGATTTGAATAGCAGCAACGTAACGTTTTGACTCTCTTTGTTGTTAAATATTTATTTCAATTGATCGACATAACATCAATTCTTTCTACAATCACAATGAATACAATATGGTAGAAAATACAACAATGATTGTAGTTTAGATCCAAAATCTTGAGGTCTTATTGTTTAATTTTTGTAATAGATCCAGCTAAACAAGATGTCTTGGATTGGAGAAAACGCTTCAACATTATTGAAGGGATTAGTCGAGGATTACTTTATCTTCATAGAGATTCAAGACCAAAGATTATACACAGAGATTTAAAAACAAGTAACATTTTACTTGACAAAGAATTAAACCCAAAAATTTCAGATTTTGGGTTAGCCAAGATTTTCGGAGGCGATGAAAATCAAGCCAACACTAAAAGGGTTGTTGGAACTTAGTAAGTTGGAACTTTCTCCCTATCATTTAATTTTATACCCTTTTTTTATAAAACATGGTATAGATATGTCTATCATCAGGTCAAGCCCGATGCTTAAAAATAATACATGTCTAAACCTAAATTGAGTTTGGCTTAGTTTGATCTATGGACTCATTTTACTATTTCTTAAAAATAAAACACTAAAGAACATATTATGCTATACTTTTATTATTTGATTTTAATTTGGACCGGCTCATGAACAAGTTCAAGTTAGGGTTGTAATTGATGTTGTTTTTAATGTTAAAATACAGTGGTTATATGCCTCCTGAGTATGTAATGCAAGGGCAATTTTCAGAGAAATCAGATGTATTCAGTTTTGGGGTTCTATTGCTAGAGGTCGTTAGTGGAAGAAGGAGCACAAGCTTTTACAACAATCAATATGAGCTTAGCCTCTTGGGATATGTAAGTTTATAAGATAGTTAGAGATGTTGATGGATCATATTAGGGTGTAAGATGTTTTTGCAAGCTATTCAGGTTCGAATAAAGAAAACTTGAATTCAACTCAGTAATTATTGAGTTGAGGATCATGCAAGTTGAATTCAAGAATCTTAATGCTTGAATCAAGTAGCTTGCGAGGTGACTTTGGGAACCCTAATACTTGAATTGAGTATCTTGCAAGGTTTTTTTTTTCTTTTAATTTATATTAAACATTTTCAATTGTAATTCGAGCTTGACTACAATACCAAGTTTAAGTAGAGCTAAGAATGAAACTCAATTTAAACCTTGGTAAATAAGGTTAATTAAGCAATAGATTTTGAGCAGTTCAATCTTTATATATGTTGAATTGAGCTGATCAAACTCTATTGACACTTTTGAGTTTATAGTTTTGACTTGATTTAGGCCGAAAAATTTAGGCATTAATTATGACAGCCTTTTTTCTATTCTCAGGCATGGAAATTATGGAGGGAAGGAGATATTTGGGGCATAGTAGACAAAGTGATTTTAGAGTCAGAATCATATTCAAAGAATGAAACAGAAATATGGAGATGCATACACGTTGGATTGCTATGTGTTCAAGAATTTGCCAAAGATAGGCCCACTATGCCTACTGTTGTTTCAATGCTTAACAGTGAGATTTCAAACCTTAACACTCCAAAACAGCCTGCTTTCACTCAAACACCATTAATTACCCAGGATGTTGAAGATAGGTTTTCACTTAATTATGTAACTGTTACGGACTTTGGTGGCCGATAAAGATGCAAATTAATTGTTTGTAGTGTTTACAAATTAAGTTTTAAGTATTGAAATTTATGTATCTTAATGCTTGGATCGAGTTGCTTCTAAGATGTAAACCTAATTGAGTTTTTTTAATTAATATTGAGAATTTCCAATCCAAACTCGAGCTCAAGTACAAAGAATCAAGTTTGAAGTTGAACATGAAAATGAAACTCAATTTAGACTCGAGTAAACTAGCCTAATCAAGAGAGTTTGAGCAATTCAATCTTTATATTGAATTGAATTAATTAAACTCTATTGAGCCTTTGAGTTCAGAATTTTAAGTCTAATTTAGGATATTAAAAGTTTTCAGGTGTGGAAATTACGAAATGAAGGCAACATATAGGGCTTAGTAAACAATGTGATTCCAGAGTCGAAATCAAATTCAAGGAATGAGAAAAAAAAATTTGGAGATGCATTTATGTTGGAATGTTATGCATTCAAGAATTTAATAAAGATAGGCTCGCTTACCATGTCTACGGTTGTTTCAATACTTTACAATGAGATTTTTTATCATAACACTCCAAAAAACCTTGCTTTAAAAAAGACACCACTAATTACCCAAGAGGTTGAAGACTTGTTTTCACTTCATGATGTAACTTTGATGGCAAGCACAGATACAGATGATTTATTTTTATTAGTTTTTAGAAATATAATTTAAGTATTGAAATTTATCTTTATAATTTCGTTTTGATCTATTTGTGTCATTTTATTTCGGTCATATATGTCAATTTTTTTTTCTCAGTCGATAAGAATATATTAATAACAGAAAGACGTTGGATAATGCCAACCTCTTTCATAAACAAAGATATTACAAAACTCCCAAATAATTTAAGATATCCATCACCTTATCAATAAATAAGTGCGAGGTGAACTCGAGTCAGTTGGATAATACAACGATCAATACCTAAAGTTATTATTATACTTGTCAATTTTATCTCAAAATTTAAACTTTAACCCAACATAATTTAAACACAACAATTCAAATTAAGGCAATTCAAATTCGAGTGTAATCCAAACTCAAAACGATTCCAACTTAAAATAATTTAAATTAAAATGAATCAAATATATAACAAACTCGAATCACACTAACTCAGAAGGCCAAAATTACTTTTAACTTAAAATTAATCCTAAACCCTGCATTTTTTCTTGAACCGGAAGTACATTCGGGGTCCGAAATGAGACGTCTTAACCCAAAATGTCTTCATTGTTATTTGATCTTATTTTTTGCATTGTTGAAATAAATAAAAATAAAAGATTGTGTTGTCAAATCAACCAAACGTGGCGTCAAAATGTTAAGCACCCAAGTAGCCAAAGACTTCCAAATGTAGCCAATACAACTATTGAATCAATGTTCAAAAATTAATTTGTCTCAATCTCATTTCGTACCACATAATTAAAGTGAGTTTCCTTTTTCTACAAATGATCCATATGTATGCACCTTCGCAGGAAGAAAAAAAACCTCAACGTCAACTACTTAGGGATTGTGGATTAAAATCTGTAACCAAAGCACACAAAGTTATTTAATAAAGTGAATACATCAAATGGGATTTATTTACATGTTTAAATTGACTTAATTCGTAAAACAAATGGATAAATCTACATAATCTTGTAGATAAACTTAATATCGATCGTCTATATAATTTAAATTGTATCGTTAGATTTGAAAAGGCTTAATTATAAATAGAAGTTTATTACTTTCTTGTGGTTTTTTTGTTCGTTTGTTACTTCTTTACTTTTGAGTTTGCTTTCACTAACTTCGGTACATTAAAGAATTTCTTTTATAAATTCTCATTTTTTTTAAGAGTTAAACTAATTTAAGCGAATTTGAAGTTAAGTTCTCGGCTAAGGCCACAGGTTTGCCAAAATTAGTTCTAGTCATATTGCACTTTCAAATAGAGAACCCATATCCGAACCCTAAAGATACAAACACTGAACATAGACCATATATGATAAAACAAACATAAAAAATACTTGATTTGTTCACAAATTATTTAGGTCCACCGTTTACTTATGTAAAAAATAAATAAATAAATAAAATATGGTTGTCATCATCAAATCGAGACTCAAGTTACTTAAAATTTAAATTAATTTAATGAATTTAAGATTCTAACTCAATTTAAATAATTGAGATGTATTCATCCTTTTAAGATGTACACCTAATCATGTTGAAATTGGAGTGGTATTAGTGTTCTTTTATGTGTAAACACGGGAAGATTGAAAAAGTCAGCAAGACAAAGTCAGCAAAATTGAAAAAGTCATTAGCGCTCGAAGAAAATTGAAATCTTAACGTAAAACATTTGCAGTTGCCTTGAAACATCATTACTTCATATTCCAAATCAGGGGGTTGCAGAAAATTTTTTCATTTTAAGTTGTTTTATAATTTATAAAATTTTAAATTAAATTGAATTTTGACTTGATAAAAGTATAATTTAATCTTTTAATCATTCATAAATCATAGCCTCAGCTCCAAGTTCTTGCAAGAGATGGAGAAAGTTATTAGCGACTCTGTTTTACTAGCTTCTGAAATTTTATTATTGTCTTGTTTTTACTTACAATTTGGCACTGCTTTAGACACCATAACACCATCAAAATCCATCAAAGACCCTGAATTTATAATCTCCCAGAGTGGAGTTTTTGGGATTCTTCAGCTTTGCTAATTCCAGCAATCGTTATGTAGGGATATTGTACCATCAAATCCCCGTACAAACAGTGGTATGGGTAGCAAACAGAAACAAGCCTCTCAAAGATTCTTCTGGGATTCTCAACATATCAGATGATGGCAACCTTGTTGTTTTCAATGGAAAAGCTGAGATTCTTTGGTCATCAAATGTTACGAATTTGGTTCCTAATGCAACAACATCCCAGCTTTTAGACTCTGGAAACCTTGTCCTTAGTAATGGTGAGGATGGAGCAAGCAGCTTATGGGAGAGTTTTGAAGATCCTTCCAATGCCTTCCTTGAAACTATGAAGATTAGCAATGATGTAAAAAAGGGTCGTAAAGTGGAGATCAAATCATGGAAAAGCCCTGATGATCCATCTGATGGTAACTTTTCTATTGGTATTGAACCTTTTAACATTCCAGAGGTTGTCATTAGGAACAATAACAAGCTCTATTTTCGAACCGGTCCATGGAATGGGAATACCTTTATTGGTGTAATTATGAAGACCGTTTATATTGATGGGTTTTATATTGTTGCAGATAATCAACAACAAACGTACTATATCACTTATGAATTTTCTGATAACTCTAGGTTGAGGTACTATGAACTGGATTCTCAAGGAAAATTCTTTGAACGGAAATGGGATGCGGGGAAAGGTGACTGGATAAACAGGTACTCTGCTTCTCAAACAGAATCTTCTGTTTATGGACAGTGTGGGGCATTTGGGATCTGCGATCTAACGAAGCAACCCATTTGCAGTTGCTTGAAGGGGTTTAAGCCAAGGAATATAGAGGAATGGAGTAGAGGTAATTGGAGTAGTGGGTGTTTTAGGACTACCCCTTTGCAATGCCAAAGGGATAAGAACAATGGCAGTGAAGCAGGCCAAGGAGATAACGATGGGTTTTTGAAGCTGAAGACGATGAAAGTGCCGGTATTTCCGAACCGGTCATCAATAAATAACGGCGAATGCAAAGATCAATGCATGAAGAACTGTTCGTGCGTGGCTTATGCGTATGATGCTGGCATTGGTTGCATGTTTTGGAGTGGAGATTTGATTGATATGCAGAAATTCTCCACTCACGGAGTGGATCTTTACATTCGTCTACCATCTTCGGAGCTTGGTCCACGTCGACCATGTGTTGAATTGCCTCAATTAATCTGCTTTTTTGGTGTTGAAGTTTTATTAACCAAGTTTTTCGATTTGCAGATAAAGGGAAAAGCACTAAAGTTATTGTTATTACAGCAGTAATTGTGGGTATAGTAACCATTACAATTATTATGCTCTTCTTATGGTGTTGGATGGCTAAAAGAAGAGGTAATATTGTTTTTTTTATTAGTTATTAAGATATTCAAACTCAACTCCATTACTCTGTTTGAAAATGATTGAATCCAATTTGAGATTTTGCTTTTTAATTAGGTAACTTTGAATTCAGTGTATCTCTAATTTAGCAATTTGCATCTCAGGAAGGAAACCAAAACACAAACAGATCAAACTCCAACTCAACAAAGGAAATGCAATGACAAAATTTTCTAGTGAAAATGTGGTAGAAAATCCAATCGGAGTTAAACTCCAGCAGCTGCGGCTATTCAATTTCGACGAACTCGCCACCGCAACGAGCAACTTCGATCACGCAAAAAAGCTAGGGCAGGGTGGTTTCGGTCCAGTTTATAGGGTAATACATCATGGCAATTTCCAGAGTCAGTGAAATGACATTTTTTCTTTTTGCAATAAAGTCTTGTGAGCTGAATATTGTGGCAGGGAACATTAGGTGATGAAAAGGAAATAGCAGTGAAGAGATTATCAAAAGCTTCGGGACAAGGATTGGAAGAATTTATGAATGAAGTGGAGGTGATTTCTAGGCTTCAACATCGAAATCTGGTCAAATTGCTTGGGTGTTGTGTTGAAGCAGAAGAGAAGATGCTCGTTTACGAATATATGCCCAACAAAAGTTTGGACGCTTTTGTCTTTGGTTAGTAACTTTAAAAGAGACCTATGAAAAATGCATATCATTTTAAATTCATATACACACCTCTATCATTTTCTCTTCTCTACCCTTTTGAATATGGAAGGATTGGTTTTTATATATACATTATAATGGAAACTGATCATCCCTCATATTTTCTTTCCTCTCACTTTTCCTCCCAATCAAGCATACTCAAAATTTATTTTCTTTTCAATTTTTCACAACATCCTCCTATCCTTCCACTTTTCCACCAAATCAGACACACCCGAGATTTAAATAGTAATTGTTACCTGATGCTTTGACTGTCATCACTATTCAATATTTATTTCAATTGATCAAAGTAACATCAAGTACATTTACAATCACAATGAATACAATAGGGTAGAAAATAAAATGATTTTTGTAGTTAGATCCTTGGTTATAAGAATTAATTGTTCGTTTTTAAGATCTTACTATTTAGTTTTTGTTATAGATCCAATTAAACAAAATGTCTTGGATTGGAGCAAACGCTTTAAAATTATTGAAGGGATCAGTCGAGGATTACTTTATCTTCATAGAGATTCAAGATTGAAAATTATACACAGGGATCTAAAACCAAGTAATGTTTTACTCGATCAAGAGTTAAATCCAAAAATCTCAGATTTTGGGATGGCGAGGATTTTCGGAGGAGATGAAAATCAAGCCAACACCAAAAGGGTTGTTGGAACTTAGTAAGTTCGGAACATTCTCTCTGTCATTTCATTTCTTTTTGTTCATTTTTTCCAATAAAATATGGTGTAAATATGTCTATGATCGAGTCTGGCCATCGCATGATGCTTGAAGAAAATACGTGCCCAAATAGGGTCTAGCTGAGCTCTGTCTGTTGGCCTGTTTTATTGTTTAAAGAAAAGGCCTTTTTAAAAATTTATATATATATATTTAAGTCAAATTATGGTTTTGTCCATTATAAATTGGTCAATTTTGAAATTTAGTATCTATACTTTAATATGATATAATTTAGTTCTTTTTTTTTATTTTATTATTAGTAAGTACAAATAAGTAAGACATTTTTTTCTTAAAATATTCCTTCCAACTCATCATGTTGACATGGAACTTTTATAATAGAATCATTGTTTTAAGAAAATCCACATCAGTACTTAACAGGAATAGTTAATAGTATTATCTATTTAAACTAACCAATGGCATTATAAAAATAGAGGAGATAATTCATGTCAAATTAAAATATATGAGCTAAATCTTAAATTTAAGTATAGTGGAGGATCAAAATTAAAATTTGATTTTATATTTATATTTATATTCTTGTATGATTAAATTTAATTAAAAATAAACTTTATTATTTAATTCTAATTTTTACCCAATTTAAACTAGGATTGAAATGGTTTTTTTTTTTTGTGATGGTTGTTTTTTAATGTTAAAATACAGTGGTTATATGTCTCCTGAGTATGCAATACAAGGACGATTTTCAGAGAAATCAGATGTGTTCAGTTTTGGAGTTCTACTGTTAGAGATTGTTAGTGGAAGAAAAAACACAAGCTTTTTCAACAATCCGGATTATTTTAGCCTCTTGGAATATGTAAGTTTATAAGACTGAATTAGGGGTGTAAGTCATCATATTTGCAAGTTATTTGGGCCACTCATGCTATCTGAATTTGAGTATCTTAATGCTTGAATAAAATAGTTCACGAGCTGAATTTGAGAAATCCTAATACTTGATTGAGTAGCTTGCAAACCTAATTGAGCTTTTTTTATTTTCAATTAATAATTAGAATTTCCAATTCAAACTCGAGCTCAAGTATAAACAATCGAGTTTGAAGTTGAACATGAGAATGAAACTCATTTTAGACTTAGGTAAACAAGCTTAATCAAAAGAGTTTGAGCACCTCAATCTTTATATTGAATTGAGCACTTCAATTGAATAATTTTGGCATTAATTTAGACAAAGTTGATTTTTGTTTATAGGTCTGGAAACTATGGAACGAAGGCAACATTTGGAGCTTAGTAGACAAGGTGGTTTTGGAGCCAAAATCTAATTCAAAGAAAGAGAAAGAAATAAAGAGATGCATACATATTGGATTGCTATGCGTTCAAGAATATGCTAACGATAGGCCCACTATGTCTGTTGTTGTATCAATGCTTAACAATGAGATTCCAAATTTTAAGACGCCAAAACAACCTGCTTTCACTCAAACACCACTAATCACTCATAATGTTCAAAATAGGGCTTCGCTTAATGATGTAACTCTTACGGATTTTGATGGCAGATAAAAGTTCAAATTAATTACTTTTAGTTTTTAGAAATAAAATTGTAAATATTGAAAAGGTACAAATTAATTGTTTTTAGTTTAGAAATAAAATTGTAAGTATTGAAACTTTTTATTATAATTTCATTTTTGATGAGAGTTGCCAATTTATTAACTCGAATATATAGTATGTTTACAATTAAACTTAAACTTGTAAGAACATGAAAACTCAATCTACTTAACCTAAATTCGATTTTGAGTCCAATCTCAACTTAATTTAAATATAAATCATCATTGAGTTGGAACTACTCCAACTCAATTCGAAAAGGACTTAAGTCTAAAGTGTTTCAAATTTAAAAAGATTCAAACTCGAAATAACCCACATACTAACCCATTTGGAGGGTCAACTTGGAGAACAGGGCGAGGCCTGCGAATTGAAGAGAAAGGAAGCCTCCCAAGAGCATCAACCTGGAGAAAAGCATGAGGCTCAGTATTCGCACGTGCTCCGGGAGGAAGATCCCTAAATGAGTTGGACAAAAATGATGTCTCAACTTCGCCCCAGCAGATTTTCTTTCAAGACAAGCCTGGTGGTAATAATCATCCACGTAGGGGTTATTGCTGTGGGTTGCAACAAGCTGCATTCTAAGAATGCCCTCAATCTCATCAGTTTACATGTATTTGGATGTAAACTGAGGCCATCCAAAATCACTCTTCAGCGCCCCACTGTCAAAGCCTCGTAGACTCTGCCTACCTTTCTGAGCTGATTTGGCTCTTTGATCTCTCAGATCACCAATACCAAGTATAGCTTCAACCTTGTTCATTACAGGTGGGGACGGAGAAAGATGAGGATTAAATTGTTGTGACTGAATCCCAGAAAAGTGGCTAAATGAAGGCTGAACAGGATGCTGCAGTCTCTGCTGGTGCGACTGCAGCTGTGGCATTAACTGCGGTGGAATCAAACCATTTTGATGAGTTAACTGTTGCTGCAACATATTGTTCAAAACACTGGAATTATCTCCATACACTTTTGGCCGGCTCCCCCATTGATTTGACGGCTGACTACTGACAGACGGACCAGGAGCAAATTGAGGCATATTCCCACGATAATTTGGCCCATGGTGTAAGCCTGGCAGTTGAAGCTGAGAATTTGGGAAGCCAGAGAGGTTGGGTGAAGATGCCATCTGTGGTCCACCAGCCATATAAGGAATATTTAGGTGTCCAGAATGTTGGTTTGGTGACGCCTGAGGAGATCTGCCATCGGGGGGAGGGTAAGAAATATAAGAAGATTTTGGAACTAAAATTGGTTCACTAGAGAAATGTTGGTGGTACTGTTGTTGTTGTTGTTGCAGTTGCTGCTGCTGCTCAGGGTACGAGGATGTCCTGTAGAGATGCTTTGCATCCAAATTGGCCAATGGTTGTGATGACCAGCGTTTGCCATCAGGAATACTTTCAGTTTCAATTGGCTGCTGATCAAGCCAGTGAGGAAATTCCTCCTCATGTGTCCATTCGGCAGCAGATGAACCTTCAACAACATAATGATAAATGTCAATATTGGTATGTTGATCTGCGTAATTGGTCCCTTCACTGTGATGTTGTAGGATTTTCTAAGTGTTTAAATCTCTTAGTATTCTCAAATTTGTAGATAGATTTAATCTTGATCGTTTATATAATTTAAATTGTACTGTTAGATCTAGGAAAGTTTAATTATAAATAGAGGTCTTCCTTTCCATTTGTAAATAATCTCCTTTACAGTAATTGATATTACTGCGAGCATTTACTCAAACACTTTGGTTCATGGTTTTTCTATTACGCCTGTAATACAATACTAACCTAATCGGTGAAATCCACCGATTTCTAATACACCCCATTTGCTCAGATTAGGCGCCGCATAGGTTTACCATCCCTGTTATACCCTCCCATCTGCTTCCCCGTTTCTCTTCTGTTCCTTCTAGCCTCTACCGATTTCCTTGTTGGTAAGTTAATCCCCTCCAGATTTGTTTCACTCTGCTGATTCTGCATGTAATCGGTTTCCCTTTTCGATTCTGACTTCTTCTTCATCGTGACTGTGCTGAATTTGGTCATTTACTGAGTTAGTGTTTTGGGTTTTTAAGCTTTCCATTCCTCCTAATTTATTCCTCTTCTTGGTTGCCTTGCTGCGCCTAGTTATCGCCATTTCGCTTCTTTCCAAGCTCCACTCAAGGCTTCAATTTATTTCAAAGGAAATCCATATTCATTCTGAGTCAACTAAACCTTCAATTTACAAGCCATATGTAATCATGTTTCCTTTTTTTTTTAATTTTGGGTCTCTGCAAGATTTGTTCTTTTTGGGGTTTTGAATTCTTTTTATTGTTATGTTTAGTTAATCCTTGAATTTATGTTGTTTAGAGATGGTGAATTTAACAGAAGTAATATAGTTGATGTCAGTATTCATGTCTGTGGAAGAAATGATTAGAAGAGTTAATTATAACAAGAGAAATGGAAATAAGGTACAATTCACTGCGTTAAAAACAGTACCTTTTCGTTGAACAAAACTCCACCAGTAGGGTTATCTTTGTCTTCAAGCCTGGACTGTTTTCTATCTCAAGAATCTTTAAGGCTGGGAAGTCAACAGTATAATCTTCATGGAAAAATCCAATGAGTTTCTGAAGATCTTTCAATTTGAGGGAGTTCAATCGAGGGAAGCAAATTAATCCTATGTTTTAGAATGCTTCTTCGATCTGCTTCTCCATTGATATTATCTCCTGCATGCATTTGCATTCACTTACTTCCAAGCATTTGAGCTGCTGCAAATATTTAATCATGGAGTCGGATACCACATGCTTTATGTTGACGCAACCCTCAATGATCAAGCTTGTCAAATTTTGAGTTGAGCAAAATGCTTGGGGAAGCCATATTCTTTCAATGCCAATTGAGGATAGTTTCAACTTCTCTAGCTTAGGAAACAATATCTGCACAGCATACTATTAAAGGATTACTTGATCATTGCGGTTTCAGTTTCACATTTATAAATGGAACTTTTGAATTTATACTTTATTCTTGTACTTTCTCGCATTTTTAGCAATATAATTTGTGACTGAAAGCATGTAAAATAATTCCATGCCTTTCTTACGTGTTTAATATCTCCTTTTCTCTTTGCTCCCTTTCACTTATGGGCCTCTTCATTGCTATATGACTCGTCTTTAAGACGTTGCTTTTCTCTTAATTTTATTGCCTTCTTTGTTTACCTTCAGTGCTGAGTGTGAGAAAGTTATCTTATTTCCTTTCAGGAGGAGCTAGAAGGAAAATTCTTTAAAGACAGAAGACCTTTTGATTTGCAAGGTTGGTTTTGCATTTGTTTTCATGATGTTATTCTTTCAATCCATTGTCTCGAGGCCGATTAGCATTTTCATTAGATATAAGCAAAATGGTTGAGTGGTTGAGTGGTTATGAAGTGTTGGCATAGATGCCACTGCATGTTGATTCAAATATGTGCTTTATTGGTTTTCAATTCTGGATCATGCCCCAATTGATTGAGACAAAGAATTGATAATTTGCATTTATTCAGCTGTATTTTTTGCCTATGTTTGTTTTTCATAGGCATGTCTGTCCTGAAACATTGTCAAAATTTCCTCCGATGAAATTAGGACATACATTTATTAGTTGCCCTTTTTTGCGTTTCAACTCTAAGCAAAAGGAAATAACTTTTCTTTGAAACAAATAGTTTAACCAGCCACAGACACATGTAGAAACCTATGATATCATGTAAAGTTACTAAAATAAATTTGGTTTGCACACTGTTGATATCATAAAAATGCCTTTTTTTGGCAGAAAATGTGTAGGAGAGTCGATATACATATGTTGTTCTGTGCTCTTTTCAATTTTAGTTGGTAGTGAGGTTTATATATATATATATATATATATATATATATATATACATATGTTGTTCTGTGCTCTTTTCAATTTTACTATGGCCTCCGAGGTGGTAGTTCAGCAGAAGTCAGAGGAAAAGATGGAAGAGAAAGCTTCAAATTTATATTCAGCCTTATGGTCAATTGAAGGTTTAACCGACGATCAGCGGTATGATGCTTTGAGTAAAATTCCCGATCATCCAACTCAAATGATCGTTTTCTTTAGTTTACCTTCTGTTGCCCGATTGGAATGGGTCAGAAGATTTCTTTCTCACCATTAAATATCAATGTTCAAACTTTTTGATGTTGTAAAACTATATAACATATGGATTATGATGTACAATTTCATTTTCATCTAACCTTTTCTTAATATAAGTTAATTATGTTTATGCGAATATAATTCTCAAGTTATATATTGATTTTAATAAATTCATATAAGAACATTTTATTATTAAGAATTTTATGAAATTATATATCAACGTTAAATTATATTTAATATTAATTATTTTAAATTGTATAAATTCATATAAGAAAATTTATTATCAAGAATTTTATGAAATTTAATATTAATTATTAAATTATATGTAATAATTATTATTTTAAATTATACAAATTCATAAAATATAATTTATTAGTTATAATTATTTTAAATTTTATTAAATCATATATTTTAAATAAAATATATTTAATATTAATTATTTCAAATTTTCATTTATAGTATCATATATTATGATTTGAGTAAATTCATATAAGAATATTAATTATTAAGAAATTTTATTAAATTATATATTTTAATTATAATATATTTAATAATAATTATGTTAATTTATATTTTACAGTATCATATATTATGATTTGAGTAAATTCATATAAGAATATTAATTATTAAGAATTTTATTAAATTATATATTTTAATTATAATATATTTAATAATAATTATGTTAATTTATATTTTACAATATCATATATTATGATTTGAGTAAATTCATATAAGAATATTAATTATTAAGAATTTTATTAAATTATATATTTTAATTATAATATATTTAATAATAATTATGTTTAAATATGATTAAATTATTTATTATTGATATTAATAATCTTATTAAAATTTAAATAACAATAACAATAATTACCAAAACAAATTTCTGCTAATTATTAAGAATTTTATGAAATTATATATTTTAATTAAAATGGGTTTAATAATAATTATGTTTAAATATGATTAAAATATTTATTATTGATAATAATAATCTTATTAAAATTTAAATAACAATAACAATAATCATTTACCAAAACAAATTTATGCTAAGGGTATTCTAGTCATTTTAGTTTTTTCCATTATGCTATTACACCTCTATTCCATTCAACCAGACACAAGATTACTATTACGCCTCTATTCCATTACATTCAACCAAACAGTTGATTTGTTATTACACCTCTAATCCAATACACCTCTAATCCAATACACATCTAATCCAATACAGCGAACCAAACGCACTGTTAGATGTGCTATTATTTTTTTGCGGTTTTTTTGTTTCACCAAAAATGGTTTCTGAAAAATAATTTTTGGAAAACGACTTACTTTTCTGGAAAAATTAATATTTTCTGGTGTTTGGAAGATTTCCTAAAAATATTTCATAAAAGTTGTTTTCAATAAAACAAACATATATTTGAGATTTTGTTATCTTTTCGTTATTTAATTGAATTTATTTCATAAAGTTTATTTATATTTTAATTAATCATGTTTTAGTTTTAATCAATCTTAATTTATTTAATTAAGCTTAATTGTTAATTTCGTACATTAGGGAACATAAATTTAATTAAGTTGAAAGTGGTAAATATTTGTTTTCAATATTATTTGGATGAGTAAGTTGAAAAATGATTTAATTTAATAAAAATGGAAGTAAGGTCTAAATCGTAAAATTTGAAATTTTTGAATTCTAAGGATTTGAGTAGTAAAATCTGAAGCATTGATGTAGTAACTAAATGATATGATAATGAAATATGAAAATTTGGAAAGTTGGGCATAAAATAGTAAAGCTTGAAACTGAGGGGTTAAATTGTAAAATTTTCAAAACTTGAGTTTTAGTACTAATTTACATTATTTGAGAATTTACAATTCTAAAAATAGAATATGAAAGTTTAACTATTCAAAAATTAAGTACTAATTTTTGGAAATTTTGACAATTTTAATAGTAAGGACTAAATCATAAAATCTGGAAATTTTAAAAATTGATTGTTTTACAAAACTATACAAAACAGGATTTAGATCTAAATTGTAGAATAAGAAAATCTATTTTTGAAGAACTAAATTGTAGAATAGTAAAAATTTAGATTTTAGCGACTAAATCGTAAAAAAATATAAAGTTAGAATATAAGAGATTGTTTTCTTGACGATGAAGAGAGCTTCCCATTTGTCATTTTGAAAATGTTACAGAAAAAATTTTGATAAGATATTTTCCTTAAAAATTTTAATTTATCTCTTTTGGAGAATAATTTCATTTGATAATTCATTTTCGACCAAATAAACAACATAAAATAACAAAAACATTTTACGAAAACATTTTATATGTAAACAAACTATATAAGATGTCTTGGGTTTTTTACAAATTATTATAAAAAAATAAAAAATAACCAAAATATTATAACTTTTTTTTATTTACCAAAATATTATAAAAAAAAATTTATTTACCAAAATATACCAAAAAAAAAAAACCTGACACAGCCTGATCAGGCCAATCACATTGGAGGCACCAAAGGTGCCAATGAGATTGGAGGCACCAATGGTGCCAAAGAGATTGGCGGCACCAATGGTGCCAAAGGACTAAAATGTAACTATCTGCAGTTTTAAGGACCTGACGTAAAAATTTTCCATTTTATATTTTGAAAGTGAATTGCCGCTGCTGTGCGTGTGGGGCGCACTAAAATTGAAATGTGGCTAATTGCCTTCTAAGCCCTCTTTATTTATTATTTTCTTTTTATTCCCCTTCAACTCATTTTTTTATTTAATAAATAAGCCCTCAACCTATTTTTGTAGTTAAATAAGCTCTTAATCTATTATTTTTCTCATAAAAGCCCTTTATTTTATTATTAAAGTAAATATATTTTACCTAAAGTAAAGCTATTTAAAAAAGTATAAACTAATTCACATTTTATGTATTATTTTAGTAATTTGATGAGAATAGTTTATTTAAAAATTTACTAAATTTGATGAGAATAATTTATAATTATAATTTATTTTTCTATTTGGGTTACATTTATGGGTGATTAGTTTTATTATTACTTCTAGTTTTTCAATAAGGCATGCCCGGTATTTCTATTAATTTTTTAATTAAATCTAATATTAGTTAAGTGATAATTAAGATAGAGTTATTAAATGAGAATAGTTTATTAAATTAAAATAGAGTTATTAAATGAGAATTGTTTATTAAATTAAAATAAAGTTATTAAATAAACTATTCTCATCAAATTACCAAAATAATACATAAAATGCAATTAGTTATTAATTGATTGGCTTGATCAGTGTGTCGTGTTTTTTTTGTTTTTTGTTTTTTTTGTATATTTTGATAAATAAAAAATTTTATAATATTTTGATAAATAAAAAAAGTTATAATATTTTGGTTATTTTTTATTTTTTTTATAATAATTTTGTAAAAAACCCAAGATGTCTTCTTCCTTTTAGGACCAAAGCGTAATATTGTTGAAATTGGAGTGGTACTACTGTTTCTTCATGTGTGAACACGTGAAGATAATAGTTCACCATTTTTGAAACTTCAATGCAATAACAAGTCAACAAATTTAAAAAGTCATCAGCGCTTGAAAAAATTGGAATCCTGACGTAGACATTTGCAGTTGCCTTGAAAATCATTACATCATATACCATAACAGGGGTAGAGTTAGGAATGATAAAAGTTTAATTTTAAATTAATAATAATAAAATTGAATTTTAACTTTTAGGAATGATAAAAGTTTAATTTTATCTTTTAATCATTCCTAAATCATAGCCTCAATTCCAAGTTCTCAAGAGATGGAGAAAGTTATTAGCGACTCTGTTTTTCTAGCTTCTGAAATTTTACTATTGTCTTGTTTTTACTTACAATCTGGCACTGCTTTAGACACCATAACACCATCAAAATCCATCAAAGACCCTGAATTTATAATCTCGCAGAGTGGAGTTTTCCGATTGGGATTCTTCAGCTTTGCTAATTCCAGCAATCGTTATGTAGGGATATTGTACCATCAAATCCCCGTACAAACAGTGGTATGGGTAGCAAACAGAAACAAGCCTCTCAAAGATTCTTCTGGGATTCTCAACATATCAGATGATGGCAACCTTGTTGTTTTCAATGGAAAAGCTGAGATTCTTTGGTCATCAAATGTTACGAATTTGGTTCCTAATGCAACAACTGCCCAGCTTTTAGACTCTGGAAACCTTGTCCTTAGTAATGGTGAGGATGGAGAAAGCAGCTTATGGGAGAGTTTTGAAGATCCTTCTAATGCCTTCCTTGAAACTATGAAGATCAGAACTGATGTTAAGAAAGGTCGTAAAGTGGAGCTGAAATCATGGAAAAGCATTGATGATCCATCTGATGGTAGCTTTTCTTTTGGCTTTGAACCTTTCAATATCCCAGAGCTTGTCATTAGGAACAATAACAAGCTCTATTTTCGGAGTGGTCCATGGAATGGGAATACCTGTATTGGTGTAATTATGAAGACTGTTTATATTGATGGGTTTCATGTTGTTGCAGATAATCAACAACAAACGTACTATTTCACTTATGAGTATTCTGATAACTATAGGTTGAAGTTCTATGAACTTGATTCTCAAGGAAAACTATTTGAACGGACATGGGATGGGAGGAAAGGTGACTGGATAAACAGGTAACCTACTACTCTAACAGAATCTTGTGTTTATGGACAGTGTGGGGCATTTGGGATCTGCGATCGAACAAAACAACCAATTTGCAGTTGCTTAAAGGGGTTTAAACCTAGGAATATAGAGGAATGGAGTAGAGGTAATTGGAGTAGTGGGTGTTTTAGGACTACCCCTTTACAATGCCAAAGGGATAAGAACAATGGCAGTGAAGCAGGCCAAGGAGATGATGATGGGTTTTTGAAGCTGCAGACGATGAAAGTGCCGGCATTTCCGGACCGATCATCAATAAATAACGGTGAATGCAAAGATCAATGCATGAAGAACTGTTCGTGCGTGGCTTATGCGTATGATGCTGGCATTGGTTGCATGTTTTGGAGTGGAGATTTGATGGATATGCAGAAATTCTCCACTCAAAGAGTCAATCTTTACATTCGTCTACCGTCTTCAGAGCTTGGTAAACTTGTCTTCCATGTCGACCATGTGTTGAATTGCCTCAATTAATCTGCTTTTTTGGTGTTGAAGTTTTATAAACCAAGTTTTTCGATTTTCAGATAAAGGGAAAAGCACTAAAGTTATTGTTATTACAGCAGTAATTGTGGGTATAGTAACCACTACAATTATTATGCTCTTCTTATGGTGTTGGATGGCTAAAAGAAGAGGTAATATCTCTTTTTTTATTGGTTATTAAGATATTCAAACTCAACTCCATTACTCTGTTTGAAAATGATGATTTTGCTTTTTAATTAGGTAACTCTGAATTCAGTGCATCTCTAATTTAGCAATTTGCATCTCAGGAAGGAAACAAAAACACAAACAGATCAGACTCCAACTCAACAATGGAAATGCAATGACAAAATTTTCTAGTGAAAATGTGGGAGAAAATGCAATCGGAGTTAAACTCCAGCAGCTGCGGCTATTCAATTTCGAAGAACTCGCCATCGCGACGAGCAACTTCGATCACGCAAAAAAGCTAGGGCAGGGTGGTTTCGGTCCAGTTTATAGGGTAATAAATAATGGTGATTTCAAGCTAATCCAGAGTCAGTGAAATGACATTTTTCTTTTTGGAATCAAGTCTTGTGAGCTGAATGTTGTGTGCAGGGAATATTAAGTGATGAAAAGGAAATAGCAGTGAAGAGATTATCGAAAGCTTCAGGGCAAGGATTAGAAGAATTTATGAACGAAGTGGAAGTAATTTCTAAGATTCAACATCGAAATCTGGTTAAATTGTTTGGGTGTTGTGTTGAAGCAGAAGAGAAGATGCTCGTCTACGAGTATATGCCCAACAAAAGTTTGGACACTTTTGTCTTTGGTTAGTAACTCAAGCTAATCCTCTTTCTACTATTTTCGAAACTCATATTAAGCCCCAATTAAATTTAAAATCAAACAGGATGAAATCAACTTTCCTTGTTTAACATTTCTATCATAATTTTAAATTAATATATACATCTCTATCATTTTTTCTTCTCTCGTCTTTCTAATTTAAAAGGATTAGTTTTTATACATTAGATGAAAAATGATCATCCTTTATATTTTCTTTCCTCTCACTTTTCTTCTCAACCAAGCACACTCAAAATTTATTATCTTTTCAATTTTCCATTCCCTACTCTCATCCTTCCACTTTTCCACCTAACCACCTTTAGTCTATTCCGAGATTTAAATAGTAATTGTTACTCAATAATTATTTTAATTGCTCGATGTAACATCAATTACGGTTACAATCATAATGAATACAATATGGTAGAAAATACAATGATGGTTGTAGTTAGATCCTCGGTTATAAGAATTAATTTTTAATTTTTAAGGTCTTACCATTTAGTTTTTGTTATAGATCCAATTAAAAAAACCATCTTGGATTGGAGAAAACGCTTTAACATTATTGAAGGGATCAGCCGAGGATTGCTTTATCTTCATAGAGATTCAAGACTGAAAATTATACACAGAGACCTAAAAGCAAGCAATGTTTTACTCGATCAAGAGTTAAATCCAAAAATTGCAGATTTTGGGATGGTGAGAATTTTCGGAGGAGATGAAAATCAAGCTAACACTAAAAGGGTTGTTGGAACTTAGTAAGTTGGAATATCCTCCCTCTCATTTCTTTTCTTTTTGTTCATTTTTTTTCCACTAAAGTATGGTGTAGATATGTCTATGATCGAGTCTGGCCATCTCATGATGCTTAAAGAAAATACATGCCTAAATTGGAATAGGGTCTAGCTTTGCTCTGTCTGTTGGCCTATTTTATTGTTTAAAAAAATGCATTGTAAAACTTTATATATATTTAAGTCAAATTATGGCTATCCCCATTATAAATTGGTCAAATTTGAGATTTAGTATCTATACTTTGATATGACATTTTTGGTTCCTCTATTTTTATAGAATTATTAGTAAGTTCAAATAAGTAACACGTGTTTTTCAAAAATATCTCTTCCAACTTATCATATTGACATAGAACTATATTCCTTCCAACTCATCATATTGACATGGAACTTTTATAATAGAATTGTTGTTTTAAAGAAAAATCTACATCGATATTTAACCGAAATAGTTAATAGTATTTATTTATTTAAACTAACTAACAGCATTATAAAAATAGAGGGTTAATTCATGTCAAACTAAAATATATGAGCTAAATCTCAAATTTAAGTATAGTAGAGGGATCAAAATTAAAATTTGATTTTATATTTATATTCTTGTATGATTAAATTTAAATAAAAATATTTTATTATTTAATTCTAATTTAGACCCGATTTAAACTAGGATTGTAATGGTGGGTTTTTTTTTTGTAATGGTTATTTTTTTTAATGTTAAAATACAGAGGTTATATGTCTCCTGAGTATGCAATACAAGGGCGATTTTCAGAGAAATCAGATGTGTTCAGTTTTGGAGTTCTACTGCTAGAGATTGTTAGCGGAAGAAAAAACACAAGCTTGTTCAACAATCAGGATTATTTTAGCCTCTTGGGGTATGTAAGTTTATAAGATAATTAGAAACGTTGGTAGATCGAATTAGGGAGTTTATAAGATAATTAGAAACGTTGGTAGATCGAATTAGGGGTGTATTTCATCATAGTTGCAAGCTATTTGGGCTGCTCATGCAAGCTTAATCAATAGAGCTTAATCAATAGAGTTTGAGCAGTTCAACGTTTATATTGAATTGAGCTGATTTAAATTGGATAATTCGAGTCTAAGTTAAATTGGATAATTTAAGCAATACTTTAGACAAAGTTGTTTTCTGTTTATAGGTCTAGAAACTATGGAACGAAGGCAACATTTGGAGCTTAGTTGACAATGTGGTTTTGGAGCCAAAATCTAATTTAAAGAATGAGAAAGAAAAAAGGAGATGCATACATATTGGATTGCTATGCGTTCAAGAATATGCTAACGATAGGCCCACTATGTCTACTGTTGTTTCAATGCTTAACAGTGAGATTTCAAATTTTAACACACCAAAACAACCTGTTTTCACTGAAACACCACTAATCACCGATGATGTTCAAAATAGAGCTTCAGTCAATGATGTAACTCTTACCGAATTTGATGGCAGATAAAGGTACAAATTAATTACTTTTAGTTTTTAGAAATAAAATTGTAAGTATTGAAAATATATAATTCAATTGTTTTTAGTTTAGAAATAAAATTGTAAGTATTGAAACTGATAAGTGATAAAAGTAACATGTTTTAATTTCGTTCTTAATACGTTTATGGATGATTATTTATGCACAATGGTTAATTTTATGCTCCTAATCCTTTAAATTCATGTTTATATACTTAAAAGAGCATTGGGGAGCAAAAGGAGCAAAAAACGAGTGAAAATCAAACATTTGGAGCAAATTTTAGAAGCCACACTGGCTGGGTCTTTCCACACGGGCTGGACACACAGTCGTGTGTGCCAAACAGGCTGGACACACGGTCATGTGCCAAACCATGTCGATTTCGCGATTTGCATCTCAAACACGCGAAAAAACGTAATTTTTAGGCTTTCTAAGGATTCTAAAGTCTATAAATACAAAATAGAAGAGAAAAGTAAGCCAACAGAGAATATTGAAGAAAACAACTCGAAGAACACCATTGGAGCCAACTCTGAAGTAGATTTCCATCAAGATTAAATACCTCCTTTTAGTTTCCTTTGAAGTTTTTATGAGTTTCTTTATTTCTTGTGGTTATTCTATCTTTAAGATATTTTTATTCACAATTATGAACTAATTTCCTAGATACCTAGGGAAGATGAACCCTATAATGAATTCTATTATTTGATTTCTGTTTTATGCGATAAATACTTTATTCTTGTTCTCAGTTATATGTGCTTATCTATTGTTTTAATATTTTTGAAATATTAATTCATGTTTAATGTAATTAAATCAAAGGAGAAAAAGTCTTTGTTTAAGAGTAGATCTAGCATAATTGAGTGGAATTGCATGCAATCCTAGAAATAGGACGACATAAATCTATCGGATTAAAGTCAAATCTAATAAGGCAACCTATAAATCGAGTTAATGCGACAATAAGAGTTTTAATTAGAAAGAAATTTCAATTAATCAACCTAAAGTCAGTTGTTTTTACTCTCGAAAGAGATACTAGTTTAATTTAGGGGTTTCTACGGATCAAGATACCAAGTGAATAAATCGTTTGATTCAGATTCATAATGATAGACGAAGTCTAGGTGGATTCTTTCCTGGGTATTGTCTCGCTTATTGGTTATTATTTAATTACTTTCCTAATTTATTCTCTGTTGAGTTCATTAGTTAAATTAATTTAGTAATCTTAGTTTAAATAAATTAGTCCAAGTTGTCGGTTAAATAATAGGAAAATGGTAGCTATACTAGTACTTTTAGTCCTCGTGGATACAATATCTCTACTCACCGTAACTATACTATTTATCGATAGGTGCACTTACATTTGTCGTATTTTTAGTTAGTCACGTGATACATCAAAAGATTTTCTTTATAATTTCGTTTTGATAAGAGTTGTCAATTTATTGGCTCAAATCAATTGTAAGTTTACAATTACACTTAAACATGTAAGAACATGAAAACTCAATCTAGTTAACCCAAATCCAAATTCAAGTCCAATCCCAACTTAATTTGAACATAAAAAATCAATAAGTTGGAACTCCTCCAAATCAAACCGAAAATAGCTTAAATCTAAAGTGTTTCAAACTTAAAATGACTTAAACTCAAATAACCCACATACTAACTCATTTGTCCCTCAAGGCTGCAAGAAATCTCTCACAATTTGTGTATAACTTATCTCATCTATTGAATCCTATAAGTATGATTTATCTTCCTTGTCTATCTCATCTATTGAATCGATAAGTATGATTTATCTTCCTTAATAAGGTGAGTTCATATAGGCAAGATCTAGGATGTAATTTTGTCTTTTAACTACCTCAATTTAACTTAAATTTAATTATATAATGTAAAAATATTAATATAAAAATGATTTTTTTATAAAAGCTAGCCGATCCAACTAGGCGAATTTGGACTTACCTAGTTATTGAATTGTTCTTCTAGTTGTTATAAATTGGATGCATTTGTTTATAGAGGTGAAGAATCCCAAATGTAAAACTCCACCCTGGCATATTACAAATTCAGGGTGTCTGTGTAATGACCCGATAGTCACGGGTGTCAAAAAGTATATTTTCGAGACTCCGTTACCGTAATCAGACTCGTAGATATTTATTAAAAATATTTACGAATTTAGTTGTGTAGTTAATTAGGTTTTCGTTAGATGAAATTGCATGAACAGTAATTAGGTAAAAGGACTAAATTGTATGAAGGGTAAAAGTTGAATTATAGATTAAAGAAAAATTAAAGGGACCAAAGGAGCAATTATGCCAATGATCATAATTGAGGCGGCATAAGTGTATATATATTATAAATATTTAAATTTAAAATATATATTATAATATTATAATATTAAAACTTAAAAGTTAAGTATATACATTATTATATTATAATGATAAAGTAAAACAAAAAGAAAAGAAAAAGGAGAGAAAGAAACTACACAGAGAAGGAAAGAAAGAAAAGAAAAAAGAAAGAAAGAAGGAGAAAAATTAGGGTTTTAAGGGTTCAAAGCTCAATTGGTTAGTTAATTTAGTTCATTTTCTTGTAATTTTTATGTTTTTGGAATTTCGGTATTAAATACTACCGACCTATGTCAAAATTTTAGACATTTTAAGTTTTTAATTGATGTTTATGTTGAATAATTTTAGTATTAGGGATTAAATTGAAAGATTTTTAAGTTAGAAATGAAAAAGGATTGAATTGTAAAATAAATTGTAAATTTTGAGTATTAGGGACTAAATTGTGCAAAATTCAAAATTTAGGGATTTAAGTGAAATTAGGAAATTAAATCTAGTCTAAAGTGGAATTTGTATGAAAATATAACATTGATTGTGAAGAAATAAAATTAGAATTTAGGCAAATATTGATTAAAAATTGAAATATTAAATATGAGATTGAATTGTATTGTATTGATGAATTTTAATTGTTTTAATTCCATAGCTAACGTTATACCAGAATCCTCGACTAAAAAGGGAAAAGATAAAATCGACGAGGAATAGCTCGAAATTTCTGGTTTGTATTTCTATAATCCGAATCTAATTATTAATTTTCGTATTTTGATTAAATGTTATGGTAAGTGATTAAGGTGAGAATTATTGTGATTGAAAAGGATATGTGATGAATTTATTGAACTTATATTGATTGAATTGGTATATATATTGAATATATTGATTATTTGAATTGAAATTAATATTGGTTGTATTTGAAAAGTGAATTGAAACCCTATTAACTGTATCGGGCTGAGTCAGATATAGATGGCATGCCATAGGATTAGAAGAGTTCAGGGATTTTTTTGACTTCGAGTCGATGAGACACTGGGTGTCAATTTATTACTTTGGATTAATTCGATGAGGCACTGCAATTTACTTCGGTTTAACCAATGAGACACTGGGTGTCAAAAGGACAGATTTCTTCCGATTCTTTGTTTTATCTTCTTTTTTCATTTTCGGCTATAAAGGCCGATTTAAAAATCTGTAAGAGGGGGGATACTGTATCAAAAAAAATCGATACAAAAAAAGATTGAAGGTAGATTTTTGTTTATTTTTCTTTCTCTTTGTTTCGATCCATCTTTTTTTTTAAAAAGAGTAATACAGTTTGTAAATAAAAAGAAAAGAAGGAGAGGGTTTACCAGCCAACGCCTTCGGATTCGCGCGAGGAGGAGCTAAAAAGCCCCTAGAGGTGCAGCTCCGACCACCGTTGACGGTGTAATCGCGGCGGAGATGAACCAAACAAAACAACAGCAAAGGATAGCAAGAAAATACAGTAAATAGTGCAATATTTTTGTACTTTTCTTTTTATTTCATTTTGTCATTTTTCGGCTATATAAGGCCATTTTCAGAATTTGTAAGTTTTTTACGGAGACACAGATTGAATACAAAAATCAAAAAAGATATTCGAAAGGTGAGGAAATATTTCCTATCTGGCCCCCATGTAATCCGAATATTGCGATTTTGACCCCGCATTTTGTTTTTAATTCCTTTTTTTCTGTCAACTCGGTTTTGAGTGCGATTTAATCCTTTATGTTATTTAGTTTTTTTTTATTAATTAATCTATTGTTATTATTACTATTATTATTAGTAGTAGTAGTAATATTATTATATGTTTATACTGATATATCTAACCTATATATATACATGATTTTATTCTACTGTACATTGTTATTTAAAGTTTTTTATATATTATTATCATTTAAGTTTACAATGTATTATTTTATTTATATATTTTTTAATGATTTTTATCTTATAATATGTTTTTTCTAAATTAATTTTTATATGTTTCTATGTTTTAAAGATTTATATGAATATATTTTTATAACATACTATTTTATATATACATATATAATTTATATTGGATTATTTCTTATCCTATGTGTATATTATTGATATTCTAAAAGTTTTATATGTTATTTATTCAAATTAATATATGTATCTTATTTTGCTTCAAATTTATTTCAAATACTATTATTCAATACTTATTTTTTATTCTATTTGAATCTATTTTATACTCATACATGAAATTTATTTTAAAACTTTTATACATATGATATATTGATTTATTATTATTATTATTATTATTATTATTATTATTATTATTATTATTATTATTATTATTATTATTATTATCTTGGTGAATCTTTTAAGAAATTGATGATAGATTTATTTAGTTTTTGAATATTGATATTGATGTTTGCATAATGTGATTAAAATCATTCATTACTCATTAATGTATATTTTATTTTCGAATTATTCTTTTGTGTGGTACGTTGCCGTTCAACCACACTACATTTGTTTTAAGTTATGTTGCATTAAAGCATTAAAATCATCTTATTTCGTAAATTTTCAAAATATTTGGTATTCACGATTCTCAAGAAGGATTGTGCCCTAACTCACTGAGCTTCAATTCTTTTTGATGAATTTAGGTAGCCAAATATTTATTTTGCAATTAAATCACACAGATTCAAAATAAAAAGCTCTCTCGGGATTTCAAAATGTTGGATCCTAACTTACTGGATATGACATTTTGCTACCTTGAGTTAAAGATTTCTAAAATTAAAGGCAATATTCGATATTTAGGAATTTTATGAAATAGAACCCTAACTTACTGGGTTTTGATTTTCTCATTTGACCCAAATAATCAAATATCCTTCTCAAAATGCATAGGTTTTAAAAGTCAAAAGATAAACTTAATTTTGAGGATTTGAAAAGTTGCACTCTAACTTCCTGAATGTGACAATTTATTTCTTTGAAATAAGTGAGTCTTATCATCCAATTCATTTTATTCAAGATAAAAGGACCGTATTTTAAAATCTTTTCGAATTTTCGACGCTAAGACATTAAACAATAGATTCGGTTCCAATTTTGGGCGTCACGAGGGTGCTAACCCTTCCTCGTGCGTAACCGGCTCCCGAACCTATTTTCTCAAAATTCGCTGACCTAAAATTATTTTCAAGGTGATCCGATCACACCTCAATAAAAGATCGGTGGCGACTCCAATTTTCATTTTTAAAGTCGACGACTACTAAATTTTTGTTTTTTTTAAAAAAAAAGTGGTTTCGACAGCTTGGCAACTCCACTGGGGACATTTAAAGAGTCAAGCCGTAAAATTGATTATTTTCTGTCTTATTGTCAAAAATTGAAAATATGATTAACAAATTACGATCCTCTTGTTGCATTTTTTTGTACATTTTGGATTGAGTTTTATATCTTGGCATCATATTGCATAAAGACTGTTTAGTCTTACCCTTTTAAGTGGAAGTGAAAAGCTACTCCTTCGTGAGGCTTTCACCTCCGTGCAAGATAGTGGATCACTTTCGGAATACATCCGTACCTATGTCTTCGTGAGATTTTCATCTCCGTGCAGCCATAGGGAAATGTATTCCCCTGAACCGAACTCGGTCTGTATGAGCCTATAATGGGTGAAGATCGAGGAATCTGCTGGTTCAGGTACCTTGACTTTAGATCCAAACCGCATGTAAAAGACCTTAGGAGCCCACCTTAGGTAGAACTACTCCAAACCCTTAGTGGTTTCCCGACTAGGTATTCTTTTGTTCACTTGTAGTTTGTACTAACCCGTTTTGTTTTGCTTTGACTATGATTGCATTAGATTTGCATCTTAGGAAAGAGATGTTGATTCGAGTCCGATTAATAAATTAGAAAGCTTGTCATGGAATATGGATTTCATAGTAAGTGATTCTAAGCCCCGTTTTTAATGTTCTTTACGTTTTTTGGAGTCCCGGTAACTTGATTTAGCTATTTCTAGTAATAATTTAACCTAGGATTTATATTTGGAAAAATACTCATAGGTGAAATGTGTTTATTTTGATGTTTTATGGTAAAATATGAAGCTAGAAATTATGTTAAACAACTTTTGCTAAGCGATTTTAAGTGAAAACGAGTAAAACAACATAATCGGTAAAAATACCTAATGTTCATAAGTAAGTGTTAGAGTGAGAATTTGATGTTGCCATAGAAGGGAAAATGTTCAGTATGTCATAGAACATATGAATAAGAGATGAAGTTTAATTTCCGAGCTTTGGGGAAAAAGTGTAAATATGCAAAAGTTTAGGGGTAAAAACCTGATTTTGCCAAAGTATATTTTTGGACTGGAATGAATAGTGTGAACGTTGTATAAGTTAAATGTATTGTTATAAATCAAGAAAGACGAGAAATTGAAATTGATCGATAAAAAGAAAAGTGAGAAAAAGAGAAAAGTTCCCAAATGAACCTTCGGAATAAAAAGGGATACGAATGAAGTGACAGAAATGATCACATGTGTGGCACGGACTGTGTGTAGGCCACTATGTAAAAGTGAAAGTGATGGTCACGTGTGTAGTACTATGTGCAGGGTACTACGTGTACCGGAATGATGGGTCACATGTGTAGTACTATGTGCAGGCTACTATGCGTACCGGATAGTTTCGATCACGTGTGTAGTACTATGTGCAAGCTACTTCGTGTATCGGATGGTAATGGTCACATGTGTAGTACTATGTGCAGGCTACTATGTGAACCGAACATCATTGATTAATAAGGTGGTTGCTATGTGCTGAATCCACCAAGTATCTGTTATTATTCCGAAGTGTTCATCGGGAAATTGACTAAGTGTAATTGAATAATGAATATAGGTGTGGAATTGAATTGAATATCAACTTAGAAATGGAAAAGTGAATTTTGAATTGAATGGTGATTGGAAGTGAAAAAGTGAAATTATGAAAGAGTACATTTAGCAACAAAACAGTTTAGACAGCAACAGTTGTGTGATTTTGAAAAATCACCAAAAATGGTGGAAATTGAATTAGAGGATAAATAATATATTAAATTGAATCTGAATGAGTCTATTTTCACATAAAATAAACAGAGAAAGCAAAAGAGTTATATATTTTGAGATATTTGAAGTTTAGTTGGACAGAGTCAAATTGAGTTCGGAATCCCCTGTTCTGACTTTGGAAAATTGTTAAAAATTGTACAAAAATAAATACAGATAAAATTGATATTTTTAGAATCCTCAGTGAGTCTATTTTTAGGAGAAACAAACAAGAATAATATTCTCATTCTATACAATGAGATAATTAATTTTTAGTGAAGAGAGGTCAGAACTGTCGAGCAGTGAAATAGGGGAAACTTTAAAGAATAAACTGTACTATTTGGCTAAACAAAAAATTCTTAAAATTTTATGGTAATAAGATATGTGAATATAGTTTTGGGGAAAATTAACGGTTCTTAATTTGGAGCTCTGTAGCTCTGGGTAAAAATAATTTAGTGACTCTGACTCGGAGAGACAGTTTTAAGTATACATGTATATGAATAGTGAAACTATAGAAAATGTTATTTCTAATGGTGTTATGTACATTAAGGATGTGGAATGGAGAGGAGGAGGAGGAAAATTGGAAGAACATATGAATGATTTGTATATAATTGGCCATATGCTCGATTATAATCGATAAACGATTGAAAAGAAATGATGTTTATAATTGTGCATTATTAGTTATGGTTAAAGTTCATGTGAGAAAATAAAGTTTCATAGTATGTATATGTGGTATACTTGGTATATGATTTGGTAGGTAGCAATGTCAGAAAAGGTTTATGAATTAACTCATGTTGGTAAGTTTGATACATGAATAAATGTGGTGATTATCCATGCTTATAATGCTTATGCAACATGTTTATTTGGTTAACATGTTTGATGTACATGCTTAGGCTTTGGTCAAGTTGTGGCTGAATTATGCCACGTTAAACTTATAAGTTATGCATTGAAATGGTAAGTGCCTAAATGGAAATATGCTTGTGATCATGACAGGGTGGTAAGGTTTAAATTATGTAATCTCTAGTGAAATAATTTATCATGTGGTTAGTTCCAAAAAGGATTATGTTTAAATGCACTAGCTTGCGACTATGGTTGAATGATATATTTATGTCTTGTGTGTTACGCATAGGAAACGGGAGTGGAAAGGAAACGAAATACTAAGTTCATGCTTGAAGTGTAAAATAACGCAAAAAGGGGACGTTAAGTTAAACGATAAATATGTATTAGTATTGAACTTAATGAAATTGAACTATACATGAATTAAATGGAAATTGCGAATGATATGATTTGAATTAAATGAATTATTGTGGTATTGAAATGTATATTGGATTGAGAAATTGAATTGAATCGTGAACATGAGAATCGTGAATTAAATGAAATGGAAATGAAGTATTGGATTGCATGAGTATGTATTGGGTCTCAGAAGCCCTATTTGTTACAAATATAGTATTTTGAAGTTATAACGTGAAGATTTATAAAAGCATGTTAGAAATTTGAAGAGTTTAAATTTGAATGAAATTTTATAACTCGGTTTAACATGTTTATAAGTGTATGTGTTCTAGTAATGCCTCGTACCCTATTTCGGTGTCGAATACGGGTAAGGGGTGTTACAAAGGTACATTTTGCATCCACACGGCCAGACACACAGGCGTGTGACTAGACCGTGTGAGACACATAACCTGACCACACGGGCGTGTGAACCCTACAGCTTTGAAATTTTTTAATCTTTTACGAAAAATTCTCTGAGTCTCCGAATTAGTCCCGATTTGTTTCTAACACGTATTTTGGGACTTGGGGGCTCAAATAAGGGACATTATGTATGAATTTAATTGGTTTTTGACCTAAATGTTATATGATATCAATGTATAAATTTAAGTCTGTTTGATCGGTAATTTTCAGTAATGCTTCGAAACCCTATTCCGACAACGGATTTGAGTTAGGGGTGTTACAATTTAATGGTGTTATGGTGTATAAAGCAGTGGCAAATAATAAGTAAAGGGAAGATACTAAAGCTAGTAAAACAGAGCAGCTAATAGTTTTTCTGATAATCTCTTCCCAGAACTTGGAATTATTTGGGATCTTAATTTATTTTTCCAGCTTTTTTCTTTTTCTTAAAAAAGGATGATAAGATGTAATAATGTTTCATAACAGCTTCTATGCATTTAACAATATACTAACGATAAGTCCACTATGTTTACTGTTGTTTCATTGCTTAATAGTGAGATTTCAATTTTTAACACACTAAAATGGCGTGCTTTCACTTAAACACCATTAATCACACATAATGTTCCACATAGGGCTTCGCTTTATGACGTAACTCTTATCGACTTTGATGGCAGATAAATGTACAAATTAATTACTTTTAGTTTTTAGAAATAAAATTGTAAATATTAAAACCCTTCTTCATAATTTCTCATTTTGATCAGAGTTGTATTGGCTCAAATCCATAGTAAATTTACAATTACACTTACACATGTAAAAACATGAAAACTCAATCTAATTAACACAAATCTAAATTCAAGTCCTATCTCAACTTAATTTGAACATAAATAACCAATAAGTTGAAACTCCTCCAACTCAAACCGAAGATTTAAGAACTGTTTCAAACTTAAAATAACTCAAACACGCATACTAATCCATAATGTTTTGAACCCAACCTAAACAACTTGACTAGTAAATCCGAGTATCTCAATCCCAAAATAACTTTAACTTAAAACTAACCCAAATTAAAAACTATCTCAAACCCTAATCCAAAATTACTCAAAAAATTTATTATTTGATGCAAATTGATTCTATGCAAAACCAACTCAGATCGATACATACTTTAATGCACTACTCGTGAACGTTATCACTTTGCTTTTGGTTACTGCATTCTGTCCCTAAACTTTTGTTTTTATTGTTAGTTGCTTGACTTTAGTTTTGAATTCGAAAATGAAATTTTATAATAAAATCTTTGGAACATTAAAAAAAAGCTATAAAGAAGGATTAGACTTTGTACCAACACCAATATCAAAATGCAGCATTAATATATAAACAGTCTTTTCTTTAATAAAATGAGAGGGGGGGTGGAAGGATTACAAACAATAAATTCGCAGGATCAAAACAAAAGCTTCAACGTCACCATTATGAGAGCTAAACTGACCATTTTAGCTCAGCAGGCAAAACTATGATACTCATACTTCCCTCCTGTAAAGCTACAACCAACAACATCAATCTGCATTGCCTATTAATCGGTGTCTTCCACATTGCACGGTGACGACTATTCCGAGAGAGACATCCATCCCGCATTTGGGAAATAATACTCAAGACACGGGATATCTGTATTGAACCCTGTACATGCTAACCAACTAACATCCCCATACCACAAATTTCACAACAGAGCATCAAAATAAGCTCCAATCTATATGGTAAGGACCCAAGGAAAGAAAAAATTTCTAGCAAGTTTCTATCATGATACACATAGGCCCACTTCAATGTTTTTTCATAATAATAAAAAAGGCATAAAAACACAAGTAATAAAACTAAAATCTCAAAGGAAATTGACCTTTACTTTAAAAAGTATCTTTGGAACTTCACCTAAACCATTGTCTGTGCTCCATTATAGACATATCATGTAAAACGGTATGGCTAATTGAATTCCTTTCAGCACATGGCATTCACTTGCGCCATTGTGTACTTCACAAAGTCGCCTTCTTGGACACGTTTGGATTTTAACTTCTCCTAGGTACTGCTTATCTATCATGACTGCCCTACAAGCATAGGCCGTTGAGAGAGATCCAAAAGCTGCTTTTTCTGCTGGTCATTAAGGTGGGGTAAACATGCATGTAAGAGATCAACCGGCATTTCTCTTTTAATAGCTTTGGCTGAATCTGATTCATCAATTGCCATATTTGGTTTGGCCTGCATTCGCAAGGACTGCATCACAGTGTCGTATTTGTTTATGCAATACTTGGTAAGAAGGTTAAAGAATTCATCAAACGAGGCCTTCCAAAGGGACAGATTAGTCGTATTATAATTGCCCGCAGCACTAGAATCAGTCATGAGCTTTGTTGCCCTATCAAGAACAGACTTAAGAATAAAAGATGTGTTGGAACATTGGCAGCAGCAAAAGAAGAGAACAGAGAGAACAGAACAATGAAACTAGATACAAGAAAAATTTTACTTGCTCACAAATGTGCAGCAAGGGAGCATATGGCTGATAGCTCATTCAACTCATTCATTCAACTAGAAAAACAATATATTTATAGTCAAATACATCACCAAATACTACCTACTACCACTAATCATACTTTGAAACAAGTAAAACTTAACTTGCACACAAGCTGATTATGTCAATCAGCACCTAAAAACATCAAAACAATACCAACTTAGTTCATTTTCAACTTAGTAGCTTAACAAAGTAACTAAACAACCTTGTTATTACAGTAAGCATACGTACTGCAGCATGTTTACAAGCTGCATGCACTTAACCTAAAATATAACAGCAGCATGGTTGGCCAATTTTCAACAAGATGCTCCATCTCCAGCAGGACTTCCAAGGGGACGAAGCGGGCTGCTCAGAGGAACAAACCACAGATGCAAGACAGACACCAAGTGCACGAAGATCCATTCTATGAACACAAGAGGAAACAACCCTTGCAAGGTTAATAGTGATTTCATCTTCTCCTGGATCAGAGGGAAGGCCTCCGAACAAGAACCTTAAATAACGGAAAATGGACATGCAGACAATGCGCATAAGCTCACCACCTGGAGGAAGAAGCTGAAGGAACCGTGCAAGAAGCTTCCGGCCTTTGGGGAGGGAAACTATCCTTAAAAACACAAGATCATCCTTCTGAGCAAGCTCATCTGTGTTACCACTCTTGCCAAGTGGGTCAACCAACTGAAGCAATGCACCAAGCCCTTCCAACAAAACCTGTCGTCTTTGTCTCATCTGAGCTCCACCATCCTGCAACTGATTAAACTGTAAAAACCTATCAATATCGTCTACATCAAGAAGGCATAGACCATCCTCTATAGTAACTCTAGCAGCAAGCATAGGTTCCTCCTCCAGCGGAATATCAGAAGCTTTCTGATCATTGTTGGTGACAGCAGATGAATTTGGAGGGTCAACTTCAAGAAGAGGGCGAGGCCTGCGAACTGAAGAGAAAGGAAGCCTCCCAAGAGCATCAACCCGGAGAAAAGCATGAGGCTCAGTATTCGCACGTGCTCGGGGAGGAAGATCCCTAAGATGAGTTGGACAAAAATGATGTCTCAACTTCGCCCTAGCAGATTTTCTTCCAAGACAATCCTCTTGGTAATAATCATCCACGTAGGGGTCGTTACTGTGGGTTGCAACAAGCTGCATTCTAAGAATGCCCTCAATCTCATCGGTTGACATGTATTTGGATGTAAACTGAGGCCATCCACAATCACTCTTCAGCGCCCCACTATCAAAGCCTCGTAGACTCTGCCTACCTTTCTGAGCTGATTTGGCTCTTTGATCTCTCAGATCACCAATACCAAGTATAGCTTCAACCTTGTTCATTACAGGTGGGGACGGAGAAAGATGAGGATTAAATTGTTGTGACTGAATCCCAGAAAAGTGGCTAAATGAAGGCTGAACAGGATGCTGCAGTCTCTGCTGGTGCGACTGCAGCTGTGGCATTAACTGTGGTGGAATCAAACCATTTTGACGAGTTAACTGTTGTTGCAACATATTGTTCAAAACACTGGAATTATCTCCATACAGTTTTGGCTGGCTCCCCCATTTACTTGACGGCTGACTACTGACAGGCAGACCAGGAGCAAATTGAGGCATATTCCCACGATAATTTGGCCCATGGTGTAAGCCTGGCAGTTGAAGCTGAGAATTTGGGAGGCCAGAGAGGTTGGGTGAAGATGCCATCTGTGGTCCACCAGCCATATAAGGAATATTTAGGTGTCCAGAATGTTGGTTTGGTGACGCCTGAGGAGATCTGCCATCGGGGGGAGGGTAAGAAATATAAGAAGATTTTGGAACTAAAATTGGTTCACTAGAGAAATGTTGGTGGTACTGTTGTTGTTGTTGTAGTTGCTGCTGCTGCTCAGGGTACGAGGATGTCCTGTAGAGATGCTTTGCATCCAAATTGGCCAATGGTTGTGAAGACCAGCGTTTGTCATCAGGAATACTTTCAGTTTCAAGAGGCTGCTGATCAAGCCAGTGAGGAAATTCCTCCCCATGTGTCCATTCGGCAGCAGATGAACCTTCAACAACATAATGATAAATGTCAATATTGGTATGTTGATCTGCGTAATTGGTCCCTTCACTGTGATGATGTAGGATTTTCTAAGTGTTTAAATCTCTTAGTATTCTCAAATTTGTAGATAGATTTAATCTTGATCATTTATATAATTTAAATTGTACCGTTAGATCTAGGAAAGTTTAATTATAAATAGAGATCTTCCCTTCCATTTGTAAATAATCTTTACAGTAATTGATATTACTGAGAGCATTTACTCAAATACTTAGATGTGCTATTACTTTTTTGTGGTTTTTTTGTTCAATCGCTACTTCTTTACTTTTGAGTTTGCTTCTGCTAACTTCGGTACCTTAGAGAATTTTCTTTATAAGTTATCGTCTAAGGCCACAGATTTGCTAGAGTTAGTTTTAGCCATATTGCACTTTCAAATAGAGAACACATATTCAAATCTGAGATACGAATTGACCAAAAATGATAAAATGGACATAGAAAATACCCGATTTGTTCACAAATTATTCAGGCCCATTGTTTATTTATATAAAAAAAATGATTGTCATTATCAAGCCAAGACTCAAATAACTTAGAAACTTAATTAATTTGATGACTCTAAAATTGAGTTCAATTTATAATACTCTATTTGTTTCACTAAAAATGATTTCGAAAAATAATTTCGGAAAATGACTTACTTTTCTAGAAAAGCTAATTTTTTCGGTGTTTGGAAGATTTCTGAAAATATTTCATAAAAGCATTTTCAATAAAACAAACATATATTTGAGATTTTGTTATCTTTTCATTATTTAATTAAATTTATTTCATAAATTTTATTTATATTTTAATTAATCATGTTTTAGTTTTAATCAATCTTAATTTATTTAATTAAGCTTAATTGTTAATTTCATACATTAGGGAATATAAATTTATAGATATAAATTTATGTTTAATTAAGTTGAAAGTGGTAAATATTTATTTTGAATATTATTTGGATGAGTAAGTTGAAAAATAATTTAATTTAATAAAATGGAAGTAAGGTCTAAATTGTAAAATTTGTAATTTTTGAATTCTAAGGATTTGAGTAGTAAAATGAAACATTGATGTCTGAAACATTGATGTAGTAACTAAATTATATGATTATGAAATATGAAAATTTGGAAAGTTGAGCATAAAATAGTAAAGTTTGAAACTATAGGGGTTAAATTGTAAAAATTTCAAAACTTGAGTTTTAGGACTAATTTACATTATTTGAGAATTTGCAATTCTAAAAATAGAATATGAAAGTTTAACTGTTCAAAATTAAGTACTAATTTTTGGAAATTTTGACAATTTTAATTGTAAGGACTAAATCATAAAATCTGGAAATTTTAGAAAATTGATTGTTTTACAAAAGCTGTACAAAACGGGATTTAGAACTAAATTGTAGAATAAGAAAATCTATTTTTGAAGAATTAAATTGTAGAATAGTAAAAATTTGGATTTTAGAGACTAAATCGTAAAAAATATAAAATTAGAATGTAAGAGATTGTTTTCTTCGACAATGAAGAGAGCTTCCCCTTTGTCTTTTTTTTTTGTTTCTTCAAAAATAAAGACAATGAACATAACCTTATCAATTTAAAAAATATCTTACGGGAAAAAAATTGATAAGATATTTTTCTTAAAAAAATCTTGATTTTATCTTTTTTTGGGAGAATTGTTTCATTTGATAATTCATTTTCGATCAAACAAACTGTAACACCCCTTACCCGCATTCCTGATCGGAACAGAGTATGAGGTATTACTAAATTTTTAAAAAAAATTCAACAGCATTTCTGCTTATTTTTGCTTAAACCTCCTGCAAGTTTTCAACACAATTCAATATTCCAACCAAGTTCAGTTGTACAAACATACAAAATTTAACCATTAATAAACACTACATTTTAAATCGAACCATAACATATATTTACATGGTGACGCCCCATTACATAAGTCGTCTATACATGCCATAATTTCCAGAATACTAGTAGCCAAAATACTCAAACGTGGATGATAGTGTAGATGATTGTCTGACTCCGTCCAAATTCCGAGTTGATGGAAATCACTATAATCAAGGGAAAAATAAAAACGAGTAAGCATATAGCTTAGTAAGTAAACATATGACAAATAAATAATTTCTCACATGACTACACCATAGTATAAATTTATTCACAAATAAATTTCATTATTTGTGTAATTTCCAGCAAGCTGGTTTTCTGCGTCATGACCACTAATTTATTTTTATTCGGAGCTACATGGCTTCAAATTGAATTCTGTAAATTTTTCATGAAACTAGACCCATATATCTTTCTATTTCAGAATTTTTGATCGAGCCAATTAGTACAGTTTATTCTTTAAATCTTCCCCTGTTTCACTGCCCAACAGTCCTGACCTCCCCTTACAAAATTTCACATAACTCTCTGTACAAGTTTCAAAAAATGTTCTCGTTTGTTTCTATTAAAAATAGACTCAAAAAGGAATCCAGTCATATAGATTTCAAGCCATAATTATTTTTTTTAAATTTTTGGTGATTTTCCAAAGTTGGAATAGGAGATTTCGAAATCAATCCAGCCCTGTCTCAGTAAAATTCAAATATCTCCAAAAATACAACTCTTTTGCTTACTATATTTCTTTCATATGAAAATAGACTCATTCAGCTTCAATTTCATATATTATTTAACCTCTAATTCATTTTCCACCATTTATGGTGATTTTTCAAAGTTGCCCAACTGCTATCATTCAAAACAGTTGGCATTCAAATTGTCTCTTTTTGTGTTTTTGATTTTCCTCCCATCTTATACATGGGTTGATTAATTATCAAACCCAATATTCCTCCCATAAACTTGTCCACCACATATATGAATATTCACCTTCCCAATTTACTCGTTGAACACTCGGAATGTTAACCGTTATCGGTGGATTCCGCACTTAGCAACCACCAATGAATCGAGGAATCAGCACACAGCAACCCCTTGGGGGAATCAGCACTTAGCAACCCCCTTCACATTTCAGATGCGGTGGAATCAGCACTTAGCAACCACCAAATGAGTCGGGGAGTCAGCACTTAGCAACCCCTCGGGGGAATCAGCACTTAGCAACCCCCTTTCACATTTAAAATACGGTGGGATCAGCACTTAGCAACCACCAATAGGTAGGGGAATCAGCACTTAGCAACCCCTCGGGGGAATCAGCACTTAGCAACCCCCTTTCACATTTAAAATATGGTGGGATCAGCACTTAGCAACCACCAATAGGTAGGGGAATCAGCACACAGCAACCCCTTTATATGCAATATGCTCCGGCCTATTCCGAGTGTTCAACCAAAAACCGTGTTTTGCAACCCCTTACCACCTTTCTCGATTTAACAACATTTTTGGAATCTTGCCAAACATTTATTTTATATTCAAATACATCTCAACACATATCAAATAATACCAAAATAATACATTAAGTCACGTGTTTACTTACCTCGGTGCAAAATATCGTAATTTTGCAATTCACTCAACTATCTTTTCTTTTCCTCGTTTGAGATAATCTTCCCGTTTTTCTTGATCTATAATGGCAAATTTAACTCATTTAATGTTCACATTTATTGAAATAATCCACCACCCAACTTTTTGAAAAATTACAATTTTACCCCCAAACTTCTGCATAATTACACTTTTGTCCCCAAGCTCGGGAATTAAACTTCATCACTTATTCTTATGTTTTATGACATGCTGAACATTTTTCGCTTCTATGGCAACATCAAATTCTCACTCTAGCACATACTTTTGAACATTAACAATTTTTACCGATTATGTCAATTTACCCGTTTTCGTTTAAAATCGCTTAGCAAAAGTTGTTTAACATAATTTCTAGCTTCATATTCCACCATAAAACAGAAAAATAAACACTTTTCACCTATGGGTATTTTTCCAAATATAAACCCTAACATGAATTATTGATAAAATAAGCTAAACCGAGCTACGAGGATTTCAAAAATGCAAAGAACATTAAAAACGGGGCTAAGATGCACTTACTATGAGCTTGAGAAAGCAAAGAAACCCTAGCTATGGTGTCTTCCAAAATTTGGCAGCAACTATGGAGAAGATGACACCATTTCTCCATCTTTTTCCCATTTTATTTCTTTTTATTACTAAATGACTAAAATGCCCCCATTTAAAAAAATCTATTTCACCCATTTCTTATGTCTATTTTTGTCCATCAATTAACTAATGGTCTAATTACTACATAAGGACCCCCAACTTATAATCTCATAACAATTAGACACTTCTAACATGTAGAACTCAACTTTGGCACTTTTTACAATTTAGTCCTTTTCACTAAATTGAGTGCCCAAACGTCGAAATTTTCGAACGAAATTTTTCCGTAAAATTGTAGACCATAAAAATATAACAATAACCATATTTTCACTCGTCAGATTTGTGGTCCCGAAACCACTATTCCGACTAGGCCCAGAATCGGGCTGTTACACAAACAACATAAAATAAAGAAAACATTTTATATGTAAACAAAGTATAAGATGTCATCTTCCTTTTAGGACCAAAGCGTAATGTTGAAATTGGAGTGGTATTACTGTTTCATAGTTCACCATTTTTGAAACTTCAATGCAAGAACAAGTCAACAAATTTAAAAAGACATCAGCGCTTGAAAAAAATTGGAATCCTGAGGTAGACATTTGCAGTTGCCTTGAAACATCATTACATCATATCCCAAATCAGGGGTAGAGTTAGGGGCGCTTGCACTGTCTCGACCCCAAAAATAACTTTTTCTATTTAAATATTTTCATAATTGATAAAATATTAAATTAATAATAATAAAATTGAATTTTGACTTTTAGGAATGATAGAAGTTTAATTTTATCTTTTAATCATTCCTCAACCATAGCCTCAATTCCAAGTTCTTGCAAGAGATGGAGAAAGTTATTAGCGACTCTGTTTTACTAGCTTCTGAAATTTTATTATTGTCTTGTTTTTACTTACAATCTGGCACTGCTTCTGACACCATAACACCATCGAAATCCATCAAAGACCCTGAAATTATAATCTCCCAGAGTGGAGTTTTCCGATTGGGATTCTTCAGCTTTGCTAATTCCAGCAATCGTTATGTAGGGATATTGTACCATCAAATCCCCGTACAAACAGTGGTATGGGTAGCAAACAGAAACAAGCCTCTCAAAGACTCTTCTGGGATTCTCAACATATCAGATGATGGCAACCTTGTTGTTTCCAATGGAAAAGCTGAGATTCTTTGGTCATCAAATATTACGAATTTGGTTCCTAATGCAACAACTGCCCAGCTTTTAGACTCTGGAAACCTTGTCCTTAGTAATGGTGAGGATGGAGCAAGCAGCTTATGGGAGAGTTTTGAAGATCCTTCTAATGCCTTCCTTGAAACTATGAAGATCAGAACTGATGTTAAGAAAGGTCGTAAAGTGGAGCTGAAATCATGGAAAAGCATTGATGATCCATCTGATGGTAGCTTTTCTTTGGCTTTGAACCTTTCAATATCCCAGAGCTTGTCATTAGGAACAATAACAAGCTCTATTTTCGGAGTGGTCCATGGAATGGAAATACCTTTATTGGTGTTATTATGAAGACTGTTTATATTGATGGGTTTCATGTTGTTGCAGATTATCAACAACAAACGTACTATTTCACTTATGAGTATTCTGATAACTATAGGTTGAAGTACTATGAACTGGATTCTCAAGGAAAATTATTTGAGCGGACATGGGATGGGGGGAAAGGGGAATGGATAAACAGGTACTCTACTACTCTAACAGAATCTTGTGTTTATGGACAGTGTGGGCCATTTGGGATCTGCGATCGAACAAAACAACCCATTTGCAGTTGCTTAAAGGGGTTTAAACCTAGGAATATAGAGGAATGGAGTAGAGGTAATTGGAGTGGTGGGTGTTTTAGGACTACCCCTTTACAATGCCAAAGGGATAAGAACAATGGCAGTGAAGCAGGCCAAGGAGATGATGATGGGTTTTTGAAGCTGCAGACGATGAAAGTGCCGGCATTTCCGGACCGATCATCAATAAATAACGGTGAATGCAAAGATCAATGCATGAAGAACTGTTCGTGCGTGGCTTATGCGTATGATGCTGGCATTGGTTGCATGTTTTGGAGTGGAGATTTGATTGATATGCAGAAATTCTCCACTCAAAGAGTCAATCTTTACATTCGTCTACCATCTTCAGAGCTTGGTAAACTAGTCTTCCATGTCGACCATGTGTTGAATTGCCTCAATTAATCTGCTTTTTGGTGTTGAAGTTTTATTAACCAAGTTTTCGATTTGCAGATAAAGGAAAAGCACTAAAGTTATTGTTATTACAGCAGTAATTGTGGGTATAGTAACCATTACGATTATTATGCTCTTCTTATGGTGTTGGATGGCTAAAAGAAGAGGTAACATCTCTATCTTTATTTATTAGTTATTAAGATATTCAAACTCAACTCCATTACTCTGTTTGAAAATGATTGAATCCAATTCGCATTTTTTTTTTTTAATTAGGTAACTCTGAATTCAGTGTATCTCTAATTTAGCAATTTGCATCTCAGGAAGGAAACAAAAACACAAACAGATCAAACTCCAACTCAACAAAGGAAATGCAATGACAAAATTTTCTAGTGAAAATGTGGGAGAATATTCAATCGGAGTTAAACTCCAGCAGCTGCGGCTATTCAATTTCGAAGAACTCGCCATCGCGACGAGCAACTTCGATCACGCAAAAAAGCTAGGGCAGGGTGGTTTCGGTCCAGTTTATAGGGTAATTAATAATGGCGATTTCCAGCTAATCCAGAGTCAGTGAAATGACATTTTTCTTTTTGCAGTCAAGTCTTGTGAGCTGAATATTGTGTGCAGGGAATATTAAGTGATGAAAAGGAAATAGCAGTGAAGAGATTATCGAAAGCTTCAGGGCAAGGATTAGAAGAATTTATGAACGAAGTGGAAGTGATTTCTAAGATTCAACATCGAAATCTGGTTAAATTGTTTGGGTGTTGTGCTGAAGCAGAAGAGAAGATGCTCGTCTACGAGTATATGCCCAACAAAAGTTTGGACACTTTTGTCTTTGGTTAGTAACTCACGCTAATCCTCTTTCTACTATTTTCGAAACTCATATTAAGCCCCAATTAAATTTAAAATCAAACAGGATGAAGTCAAAACATTTCTATCATAATTTTAAATTAATGTATACATCTCTATCATCTTTTCTTCTCTCGTCTTTCTAATTTAGAAAGATTAGTTTTTATACATTAATGAAAAATGATCATCCTTTATATTTTATTTCCTCTCACTTTTCTTCTCAACTAAGTACACTCAAAATTTATTCTCTTTTCAGTTTTCCATTCTCTACTCTCATCCTTTCACTTTTCTACCCAACCAAACACACCCTTGGTCTATTCCAAGATTTAAATAGTAATTGTTGCTCAATAATTATTTTAATTGATCGATGTAACATCAATTACAGTTACAATCATAATGAATACAATATGGTAGAAAATACAATGATGGTTTTAGTTAGATCCTCGGTTATAAGAATTAATTTTTCATTTTTAAGGTCTTACCATTTAGTTTTTGTTGTAGATCCAATTAAAAAAACCGTCTTGGATTGGAGAAAACGCTTTAACATTATTGAAGGGATCAGCCGAGGATTGCTTTATCTTCATAGAGATTCAAGACTAAAAATTATACATAGAGATCTAAAAGCAGGCAATGTTTTACTCGATCAAGAGTTAAATCCAAAAATTGCAGATTTTGGGATGGCGAGAATTTTCGGAGGAGATGAAAATCAAGCTAACACTAAAAGGGTTGTTGGAACTTAGTAAGTTGGAATATCCTCCCTGTCTTTTCTTTTCTTTTTGTTCATTTTTTTTCCACTAAAGTATGGTGTAGATATGTCTATGATCGAGTCTGGCCATCTCATGATGCTTAAAGAAAATACATGCCTAAATTGGAATAGGGTCTAGCTTTGCTCAGTCTGTTGGCTTATTTTATTGTTTAAAAAAAGGCATTGTAAAAATTTAAATATATTTAAGTCAAATTATGGTTTTCGCCATTATAAATTGGTCAAATTTGAGATTTAGTATCTATGCTTTAATATGACATTTTTGGTTCCTCTATTTTTATTTTATTATTAGTAAGTTCAAATATGTAACACGTGTTTTTACAAATATCTCTTCCAACTCGTCATATTGACATAGAACTATATTCCTTCCAACTCATCATATTGACATGGAACTTTTATAATAGAACCGTTGTTTTAAGAAAATCTACACTAGTATTTAACAGAATAGTTAATAGTATTTATTTAAACTAACTAAAGGCATTATAAAAATAGAGGGTTAATTCATGTCAAATTAAAATATATGTGCTAAATCTCAAATTTAAGTATAGTAGCGGGATCAAAACTAAAATTTTATGTTATATTCATATTCTTGTATGATTAAATTTAAATAAAAATGTTTTTATTATTTAATTCTAATTTAGACCCGATTTAAACTAGGATTGTAATGGTGGGGGGTTTTTTTGTAATGGTTATTTTTTTTAATGTTAAAATACAGTGGTTATATGTCTCCTGAGTATGCAATACAAGGGCGATTTTCAGAGAAATCAGATGTGTTCAGTTTTGGAGTTCTACTGTTAGAGATTGTTAGCGGAAGAAAAAACACAACCTTGTTCAACAATCAGGATTATTTTAGCCTCTTGGGATATGTAAGTTTATAAGATAATTAGAAATGTTGGAAGATCGAATTAGGGGTGTATGTCATCATATTTGCAAGCTATTTGAGCTGCTCATGCAAGCTGAATTTGAGTATCTTAATGCTTGAATAAAATAGTTCACGAGCTGAATTTGAGAAATCCTAACACTTGGATTGAGTAGCTTGCAAACCTAATTAAGCTTCTTCTTTTTTTCAATTAATAATGAGAATTTCTGATTCAAACTCAAGTTCAAGTACAAACAATCAAGTTTGAAGTTGAACATGAGAATGAAACCCATTTTAGACTTGGGTAAACAAGCTTAATCAAGAGAGAGCAGTTCAACCTTTATATTGAATTGAGCTGATCAAACTCTTTTGAAGCTTTGAGTTTAGAATTTCGAGTCTAAGTTAAATTGGATAATTTAAGCATTAATTTAGACAAACTTTTTTTCTGTTTATAGGTCTGGAAACTATGGAACGATGGCAACATTTGGAGCTTAGTAGACAAGGTGGTTTTGGAGCCAAAATCTAATTTAAAGAATGAGAAAGAAATAAGGAGATGCATACATATTGGATTGCTATGCGTTCAAGAATATGCTAACGATAGGCCCACTATGTCTACTGTTGTTTCAATGCTTAACAGTGAGATTTCAAATTTTACCACACCAAAACAACCTGCTTTCACGCAAACCCCACTAATCACCCATGATGATCAAAATAGAGTTTCAGTTAATGATGTAACTCTTACCGACTTTGATGGCAGATGAAGGTACAAATTAATTACTTTTAATTTTTAGAAATAAAATTGTAAGTATTGAAAAGATATAATTTAATTGTTTTAGTTTAGAAATAAAATTGTAAGTATTGAAACTGATAAGTGATAAAAGTAACATGTGTTAATTTCGTTCTTAATACGTTTATGGATGATTATTTATGCAAAATGGTTAATTTTATGCTCCTGATCCTTTAAATTAAATGTTTCTATACTTAGGAGAGCATTTGGGAGCAAAAGGAGCAAAAAACGAGTGAAAATCAGACATTTTGAGCAAATTTTAGAAACCACACGGGCTGGGTCTTCCCACACCAGCTGGACACACGATAATGTGCTAGACCGTGTCGATTTCACGATTCACATCTCAAACACGCGGAAAAATGAAATTTTTAGGCTTTCTAAGCATTCTAAAGTCTATAAATACCAAATAGAAGAAGAGAAAAGTAAGCCAACAGAGAATATTGAAGAAAACAACTCGAAGAACACCATTGGAGCCAACTCTGAAGCAAATTTCTATCAAGATTAAAGACCTCCTTTTAATTTCCTTTGAAGTTTTTATGAGTTTCTTTATTTCTTGTAGTTATTCTGTCTTTAACATATTTTTATTCACAATTATGAACTAATTTCCTAGATACCTAAAGAAGATGAACCCTATGATGAATTATATTATTTGATTTCTATTTTATGTGATAAATATTTGATTCTTGTTCTCAGTTATGTGTGCTTATCTATTGTTTTAATATTTTTGGGATATTAATTCATGTTTAATGTACTTAAATCAAAGGAGAAAAAGTCTCTGTTTAAGAGTAGAACTAGCATAATTGAGTGGAGTTGCATGCAATCCTAGAAACAGGACGACATAAATCTACTGGATTAAAGTCAAATTTAATAAGGGAATCTATAAATCGAGTTAATGCGACAATTTAATTAGAAAGAAATTTCAATTAATCAACCTAAATTCAGTTGTTCTTACTCTCGAAAGAGATACTAGTTTAATTTATGGGTTTCTACGGATCAAGATACCAAGTGAATAAATCGTTTGATTCAGATTCATAATGATAGACGAAGTCTAGGTGGATTCTTTCCTGGGTATTGTCTCGCTTATTGGTTATTATTTAATTACTTTCCTAATTTATTCTCTGTTGAGTTCATTAGTTAAATTAATTTAGTAATCTTAGTTTAAATAAATCAGTCCAAGTTGTCGGTTAAATAATAGGAAAATGGTAGCTATACTAGTACTTTTAGTCCTCGTGGATACAATATCTCTACTCACCGTAACTATACTATTTATCGATAGGTGCACTTACATTTGTCGTATTTTTAGTTAGTCACGTGATACATCAAAAGATTTTCTTTATAATTTCGTTTTGATAAGAGTTGTCAATTTATTGGCTCAAATCAATTGTAAGTTTACAATTACACTTAAACATGTAAGAACATGAAAACTCAATCTAGTTAACCCAAATCCAAATTCAAGTCCAATCCCAACTTAATTTGAACATAAAAAATCAATAAGTTGGAACTCCTCCAAATCAAACCGAAAATAGCTTAAATCTAAAGTGTTTCAAACTTAAAATGACTTAAACTCGAAATAACCCACATACTAACTCATTTGTCCCCTAAAGGCTGCAAGAAATCTCTCACAATTTGTGTATAACTTATCTCATCTATTGAATCCTATAAGTATGATTTATCTTCCTTGTCTATCTCATCTATTGAATCTGATAAGTATGATTTATCTTCCTTAATAAGGTGAGTTCATATAGGCAAGATCTAGGATGTAATTTTGTCTTTTAACTACCTCAATTTAACTTAAATTTAATTATATAATGTAAAAATATTAATATAAAAATGATTTTTTATAAAAGCTAGCCGATCCAACTAGGCGAATTTGGACTTACCTAGTTATTGAATTGTTCTTCTAGTTGTTATAAATTGGATGTGTTTGTTTGTAGAGGTGAATAATCCCAAATGAAAAACTCCACCCCGGGATATTACAAATTTAGGGTGTTTGTGTAACGACCCGATAGTCACAGGTGTCGGAAAGTGCATTTTCGAGACTCCGTTATTGTAAATAGGACTCGTAAATATTTTTAATAAATATTTACGAAGTTAGTTGTGTAGTTAATTAGGAGGTGAAACTGCATGAATTAAGAGTAATTAGGTAAAAAGACTAAATTGTATAAAGGGTGAAAGTTGAATTATAGATTAAAGAAAAATTAAAGGGACCAAAGGAGAAATTATGCCAATGGTCATGATTGAGGCCGCATAAGTGTATATATATTATAAATATTTAAAGTTAATATATATATATTATAATATTAAAGCTTAAAAGTTAAGTATATATATTATTATATTATAATGATAAAGTAAAAGAAAAACAAATGGAAAATGAAGGAGAGAAAGAAACGAAACAAAGAAGGAAAGAAAGAAAGAAAAAAAGAAAGAAAGAAGGAGAATAGTTAGGGTTTCAAGGGTTCAAAGCTCAATTAGTTAGTCAATTTAGTCTCTTTTTTTTCTAATTTTTATGTTTTTGGAATTCGGTATTAAATACTACCCGACCCATGTCAAAATTTTAGAAATTATTAAGTTTTTAAGTGATGTTTTGTTGAATAATTTAGTATTGGGGATTAAATTGATAGATTTTAAGTTAGAAATGAAAAGGATTGAATTGTAGAATAAATTGTAAATTTTGAGTATTAGGGACTAAATTGTGAAAATTTTGAAATTTGGGGTTTAAGTGAAATTAGAGAGTTAAATCTAATCTAAAGTGGAATTTGTATGAAAATATAAGATTGATTGTGAAGAAATAAAATTAGTCTCGGTTTAGGGACTAAATTGGAATTTAGGCAAATATTGAGTAAAAATTGAAATATTAAATATGAGATTGAATTGTATTGTATTGATGAATTTTAATTGTTTTAAATCCGTAGCTAACGTCATATCGAAATCCTCGACTAAAAAGGGAAAAGATAAAGTCGACGAGGAATAGCTCGGAATTTCTAGTTTGTATTTATATAATTCGAATCTAATTATTAATTGTTGTATTTTGATTAAATGTTATGGTAAGTGATTAAGGTGAGAATTATTGTGTTTTACAATTGAAATGGATTGATTTAGCATGTAATGAATTTATTGAATTTATATTGATTGAATTGGTATATATATATATATATTGAGTATATTGATTATTTGAATTGAAATTTATATTGGTTGTATTTGGAAAGTGAATTGAAATCCTATTAATTGTATCGGACTAAGTCGGACATAGATGGCATGCCATAGGATTGGAAGAGTTCAGGAATTTCTTCGACTTCGAGTCGATGAGACACTGGGTGTCAATTTATTACTTCGGATTAATTCGATGAGGCACTGGGTGCCAATTTACTTCGGTTTAACCGATAAGACACTGGGTGTCAATTTATTACTTCAAATTATCTAATGAGGCACACGGGCATGTGATTGGACTGTGTGAGACACATGGCCTGACCACACGGGCGTGTGAACCCTACAGCTTTGAAAAATTTTAATATTTTATGAAAAAAATTTTAAGTTTCCGAATTAGTCCTGATTTGTTTCTAACTCGTATTTTGGGCCTCGAGGGTTCAAATAAGGGACATTATGTATGAATTTAATTGATTTTTGACCTGAATATTATGTGATATCAGTGTATAAATTTATGTCTGTTTGATCGATAAATTTCAGTAATATTCCGAAACCTTATTTCAATGACGGATGTGGGTTAGAAGTGTTACAGTTTGATGGTGTTATGGTGTCTAAAGCAGTGGCAGATATTAAGTAAAAGCAAGATACTAAAGCTAGTAAAACAGAGCAACTAATAGTTTTTCCCATAATCTCTTCCCAGAACTTGGAATTATTTGGAATCTTTAAGGATTTACACTTAAATGAACTCAACCCAAATTTATTTTTCCAGTTTTTTCATTTTCTTAAAAAAGGATGATAAGATGTAATAATGTTTCATAACAGCTTCGAATGTTGATATTAGATTGCTATGCATTTCAGAATATGCTAAAGATAAGTCCAATCTGTTAACTGTTGTTTCATTGCTTAATAGTGAGATTTCAAATTTTAACACACTAAAATGACGTAACTCTTACTGACTTTGATGGAACTAATTAATTACTTTTAGCTTTTAGAACTCCACTTCATAATTTCGTTTTGATCAGAGTTGTATTGGCTCAAATCCAAAGTAAATTTACAATTACACTTACACATGAAAACTCAATCTAATTAACACACATCTAAATTCAAGTCTTATCCCAACTTAATTTGAACATAAATAATCAATAAGTTGAAACTCCTCCAACTCAAACCGAAACCGAAAATGACTTCAATCCAAAGTGTTTCAAACTTTAAATAACTCAAACTCGCATACTAACCCATAATGTTTTGAACCCAACCTAAACAACTTGACTAGTAAATCCGAGTATCTCAATCCCAAAATAACTTTAACTTAAAACTAACCCAAATTAAAAACTATCTCAAACCCTAATCCAAAATTACTCAAAAACTTTATTATTTGATCCAAATTGATTCTATGCAAACCCAACTCAGATCGAAACATACTTTAATGGACTACTCCTGAACGTTATCACTTTACTTTTGGTTACCGAATTCTGTCCCTAAACTTTTGTTTTTATTGTTAGTTGCTTGACTTTAATTTTGAATTCGAAAATGAAATTTTATAATAAAATCTTTGGAACATTAAGAAAAAGCTATAAAGAAGGATTAGACTTTGTACCAACACCAATATCAAAATGCAGCATTAATATATAAACAGTCTTCTCTTTAATAAAATGAGAGGGGGGTGGAAGGATTACAAACAATAAATTCGCAGGATCAAAACAAAAGCTTCAAGGTCACCATTATGAGAGCTAAACTGACCATTTTAGCTCAGCAGGCAAAACTATGATACTCATACTTCCCTCCTGTAAAGCTACAACCAACAACATCGATCTGCATTGCCTATTAATCGGTGTCTTCCACATTGCACGGTGACGACTATTCCGAGAGAGACATCCATCCCGCCTTTGGGAAATAATACTCAAGATACGGGATATCTGTATTGAACCCTGTACATGCTAACCAACTAACATCCCCATACCACAAATTTCACAACAGAGCATCAAAATAAGCTCCAATCTATATGGTAAGGACCCAAGGAAAGAAAAAATTTCTAGCAAGTTTCTATCATGATACACATAGGCCCACTTCAATGTTTTTTCATAATAATAAAAAAGGCATAAAAACACAAGTAATAAAACTAAAATCTCAAAGGAAATTGACCTTTACTTTAAAAAGTATCTTTGGAACTTCACCTGAACCATTGTCTGTGCTCCATTATAGACATATCATGTAAAACGGTATGGCTAATTGAATTCCTTTCAGCACATGGCATTCACTTGCGCCATTGTGTACTTCACAAAGTCGCCTTCTTGGACACGTTTGGATTTTAACTTCTCCTAGGTACTGCTTATCTATCATGACTGCCCTACAAGCATAGGCCGTTGAGAGAGATCCAAAAGCTGCTTTTTCTGCTGGTCATTAAGGTGGGGTAAACATGCCTGTAAGAGATCAACCGGCATTTCTCTTTTAATAGCTTTGGCTGAATCTGATTCATCAATTGCCATATTTGGTTTGGCCTGCATTCGCAAGGACTGCATCACAGTGTCGTATTTGTTTATGCAATACTTGGTAAGAAGGTTAAAGAATTCATCAAACGAGGCCTTCCAAAGGGACAGATTAGTCGTATTATAATTGCCCGCAGCTCTAGAATCAGTCATGAGCTTTGTTGCCCTATCAAGAACAGACTTAAGAATAAAAGATGCTCCATCTCCAGCAGGACTTCCAAGGGGACGAAGCGGGGGCTGCTCAGAGGAACAAACCACAGATGCAAGACAGACACTAAGTGCACGAAGATCCATGCTATGAACACAAGAGGAAACAACCCTTGCAAGGTTAATAGTGGTTTCAGCTGCTCCTGGATCAGAGGGAAGGCCTCCGAACAAGAACCTTAAATGACGGAAAATGGACATGCAGACAATGCGCATAAGCTCACCACCTGGAGGAAGAAGCTGAAGGAACCGTGCAAGAAGCTTCCGGCCTTTGGGGAGGGAAACTATCCGTAAAAACACAAGATCATCCTTCTGAGCAAGCTCATCTGTGTTACCACTCTTGCCAAGTGGGTCAACCAACTGAAGCAATGCACCAAGCCCTTCCAACAAAACCTGTCGTCTTTGTCTCATCTGAGCTCCACCATCCTGCAACTGATTAAACTGTAAAAACCTATCAATATCATCTACATCAAGAAGAAGGCATAGACCATCCTCTATAGTAACTCTAGCAGCAAGCATAGGTTCCTCCTCCAGCGGAATATCAGACGCTTTCTGATCATTGTTGGTGACAGCAGATGAATTTGGAGGGTCAACTTCAAGAAGAGGGCGAGGCCTGCGAATTGAAGAGAAAGGAAGCCTCCCAAGAGCATCAACCTGGAGAAAAGCATGAGGCTCAGTATTCGCACGTGCTCGGGGAGGAAGATCCCTAAGATGAGTTGGACAAAAATGATGTCTCAACTTCGCCCCAGCAGATTTTCTTGCAAGACAAGCCTGGTGGTAATAATCATCCACGTAGGGGTCATTACTGTGGGTTGCAACAAGCTGCATTCTAAGAATGCCCTCAATCTCATCGGTTGACATGTATTTGGATGTAAACTGAGGCCATCCAAAATCACTCTTCAGTGCCCCACTATCAAAGCCTCGTAGACTCTGCCTACCTTTCTGAGCTGATTTGGCTCTTTGATCTCTCAGATCACCAATACCAAGTATAGCTTCAACCTTGTTCATTACAGGTGGGGACGGAGAAAGATGAGGATTAAATTGTTGTGACTGAATCCCAGAAAAGTGGCTAAATGAAGGCTGAACAGGATGCTGCAGTCTCTGCTGGTGCGACTGCAGCTGTGGCATTAACTGTGGTGGAATCAAACCATTTTGATGAGTTAACTGTTGTTGCAACATATTGTTCAAAACACTGGAATTATCTCCATACAGTTTTGGCCTGCTCCCCCATTGATTTGACGGCTGACTACTGACAGACAGACCAGGAGCAAATTGAGGCATATTCCCACGATAATTTGGCCCATGGTGTAAGCCTGGCAGTTGAAGCTGAGAATTTGGGAAGCCAGAGAGGTTGGGTGAAGATGCCATCTGTGGTCCACCAGCCATATAAGGAATATTTAGGTGTCCAGAATGTTGGTTTGGTGACGCCTGAGGAGATCTGCCATCGGGGGGAGGGTAAGAAATATAAGAAGATTTTGGAACTAAAATTGGTTCACTAGAGAAATGTTGGTGGTACTGTTGTTGTTGTTGTAGTTGCTGCTGCTGCTGCTGCTGCTCAGGGTACGAGGATGTCCTGTAGAGATGCTTTGCATCCAAATTGGCCAATGGTTGTGATGACCAGCATTTGCCATCAGGAATACTTTCAGTTTCAAGAGGCTGCTGATCAAGCCAGTGAGGAAATTCCTCCCCATGTGTCCATTCGGCAGCAGATGAACCTTCAACAACATAATGATAAATGTCAATATTGGTATGTTGATCTGCGTAACTGGTCCCTTCACTGTGATGACGTAGGGTCTCAGAAAGTAGTTATTTATTTACAACAGTGAAAATAATGGGTAACACAGTTCATACAAACCCTTCAGTTAAAAATTATAGCATAGGAAACCATCAGTTATTCAATCCAAGAAGGATTGGACCAAAACCACATCAATCATCAGCAATTGACTGATAGAAGACAGTACTGAGATGAATAAACTCACTTTGTCTGGACCCCCCATCACCAATTATCCTTGAGCCTCTTGGTCCACTAATGGCTGTGTTCAACTGCAACAAAATCACAAGCTAGCATCAGCACCACTAAATCCAGGCCAGGACTAACCACCAAGAAACATGCATTCATATCCAATACAATCCACTGGTGAATTATGATTTAAGAACAAAAAAAAAACAATAGGAACTTTGTCCTTTATGATTTATTTATAGTCCAAAGATTCGATCTAGGAGGAATCAAGGAGATGCAATTTAATAGTAAATTGATTTTTCTGATGAACTTCATAAAAACTAAGCCAGATATCAAGCAAAGATTCTGGTAGCTTAATGCTAGTGCCGTTACTTAAAAGTTACAATAAAAATTTGGAGGATCAATCCTGTTAGAACACTAGCAGATGATTTGCAAAAGGAGTTGGTAAAGCATTTCTTGTATTTCTTGTATATCTTAAGAAACCAGAAAGATACAAGCTCAAAAGTAAGTAGGTGCTTCAGTGACATGCTGAGGTTTCATCACTTTAATTCGCTCAGAATGGATAAGGTCTTAAAGCTAACAGTAATTGTGGTTCAGGGGCACCACACTTCTGCATGATTGAACTCTCAAAAAATCCATTATTAGTATATTATATTATAACAGTTGAAAGGAAAAATTGTTTCAGCTCCATGAAAATATGAGAAGACATAAACAAGTTAAAAGATATTAGAAGCTAATCCTCAAGAGAGGAAAAGATCTTTGGCCATTTCACTGGTTGTAATTATGCAGTGGACTAACCTTTGAAAATGTATTAGTAAGATCATCAACATCCGATAAGGATCTCAAAACTTCACCCTGCAAATATGAAGAGAAATTAGATGAAGTAGCTAGCACGCAGATATTCCAATAAAATCAACTATGAATCTGACAAGCTTGAAGATTAGTTAGTCAGATGTACCCAAAAACACCTAGAGTGATGAAAATTCTAGATTAAAACATGAAATTCTAACCATATAAAAGTTTGAGGTTCACAAGACCACGGAGAGAAACAGGAGAGGAAGAGAACATTTTCCTCTCCTTTTTGGTTCTCTCCATTTGTTGGTGCGACTTGCATCTCTCAGACTTGAGCTACTCCAACAGAAATAGATCGTGCTAATATTACTGATACGAATAAATTTCAGCAATTAACTCACTAGTTGAAACTGCATATCCTTCCAGAGACGTACAAGAAGACTAACTTTCTTACACCCATAATTGATCCAACTTTTAAAACCCATTAGCATAGCCAATCAAATTTGTGTAGATAACTGGATACCAGATACAGATTCATTTTTTAAAAAGATATAACAGTACAGTGCCTAAGAAGTGAATAGAACTGCCTCTAAGCCTCAACAGCCAAAGAGACTGAAATGAGGGGGAAACTCCAACGGGGAAAAGGGGCAATCTTCTCTATCTAGCAATTGGGAATGAGTTTTCGCAAAAAACTTTTGCATGATGGGCATAAAGCATCCCATGAAACTGATTCCATCAAGAAGGCTTCATACAACAATAGAAGTTGTAAACTCAAATATCCTTATCATTCTCAGGAAAGAGGTGTTATGATAAGGAATCAGCAAATCAAGAACATGGCAGATACGTAGGAAGGGGGAGGGGGGAACCTCCATAAACTATCTTCCCAGCATATTTGCTTTGGGAAGCATATAACGCAACGAAGTACAACTAACACAATCTCCAAAATTTATTCAAATGTAGAATACAATTTTATTGATAGGATAACTAAGCCACAGAAACACTGCAATTTGTACAGTACAATTTTCTTTAAGAGTGCACAAGAGCTACCTCTCATTGTGAAGACCAAGATACAAAGAGAAATAATTAAGTTCAGAAAACAGCCCAAATCAAGATGGGTACACTGTTAACTAACAAATAGAGATAACAAGGTTTACAATGTCATGCATGGATAAATAAATATATAATATGAGCTCCCACAGGGTTTTTTCTCCATAAATAGAATAGCATGCCAACCACTAATTAAATGTAGCGGCATCCCTCTGTTCAGGAAAAATAGAGGAAAAAAACACACAGAATCACTTCAAAAGGATTATTTTTCAGCATGATTTCCAAAGGGAACGATTTTCTTTTCAAACAACTAATCATTGCTTTTGTCCTACATTGCATAAATTTACAATAATAATTGAAACAGGAAAGAGAACTGAAAAGAACAAGAATATTAACCTCATCTCTATCAAACAAAAACTCCTCCTCATCCTCAAGTCCGACTGCAGGTACATCCTCCTCATCATCTAATCCCCCCAATTCAACTTCCTCAAGAACATCTTTTCCAAAAAATGCATACTGTGATGCATCAAATACTGCATCTCCTGCATCATAGAAAAAGCCAAGTTTACTAAACATGCACACTTCAACCAGAAATGAACTCACAACATAAAGATGAGATAAATGGAGACATGAAAATCAACCGAAACAAACATTAATACATCTTTTTCACCAGAAAACAAAGGATAAACACAATCATGGGAGAAAAAAAGGTTCTTTTTTACTTTCCCTTAAAACCAAACAGCAAGCAAACAACAATCTAATCCACCATGCGCCCCCACAAAAGCCACTTGTACTGTATGCCTATAACTTGAGAGTTCACCCCCTTGGAAATGAAAAAGGGATAGGATAATTGAGATGGGGGCAAATTACAACCCTTTATGCAGCCAAAGGCCAAGTACCATAGTTGCTTATATCCCATTAAAAGCATAAATTGAGTAAATTAAAGGGAAAAAAAAAGTCGAATATCAAACCTGAAGAAGTATCGCCAAATCGCTTAAGATTCTCAGAAGCATCCATTTTATCAACAATTCAAAATTACTACTCAATATGGAAAACCCAGGAAAAAAACTTGATAATTTAACTGAATCTTCGATCTGACGTTTATTTTTTAAGATCGAAAAAAGGAATGAAAGAAAGGAATTAAAAGAGAAAGGGCAAAAAAACAAATTTGAGGTTTAAAAAGCAAAAACCCTTTGCAAATAGGGTTTGGTGGAGATAAGATCTGTGCTGGATTATTTCATTGTTAATGAAATAGGTTTTTTTTTCCTTGAAATTCCTTTTTTCTCAAGTCAAAATTATTGAGACAATTTTAAGAAAGGAACCCTAAAGAAGTGATGACGATGGGTAATTATTTATTATTAGGATATTCTTTTTTTTTTAATTTTATTAGTTTTTTCTGGCTTTAAATTTATGCTGTTTTTTTAGGTTAAATATTTTTGAATATTCATTATTATAAGTTTAGGTTAAATAAATTTTATTCAATTTGGTTGAATTTTAGTTTGTTATATATATATATATATATATATATATATATATATATATATATATTAATAAAATCATAAAAAGTAGGATAATACGCTTGGTATGCTTGAACTCGATTCTACTACATTAGTAATAATTATTATTATAGTTGTAACTTATCAAGTAAATGTCTTTAAAATAGTAGTAAAATTAACAATAAAACAAGAATTATACAATATACAAACATTAATAATAAAATAGTAGTAATATAATAATAAAATGATAGCAACAATAGCAAAAAAGAAAGTTTAGGTTATTCGGGCAAGACTCAAACCAAAAAATCTTACCCGAGGCCTAACCTGTTTAGAAAATGGGTCTTATCTTTTATCCAAGTCTATTTTTACGAACTTATATTTTTACCCAAATCATCTCACATTTTGGGAGAACCCTCAAACCCGGATGAATGACTTAACTTATGATCAGGTCTAATTAAGACAAATTAAAAGTAACATCAACTCGGTCAAAATTTTAAATAATGAAATTTTATTTTATCAATTCATTTTATATTTGAATTTAGGCCTAATCCAAATACAAAATTAATTGGGCTATGCAATCTCCATGCCCAAGTTTTATAGTTCTCCTTCTCCACGTGCCCACATCTCTACAAAAATAACAGGGGTTTTTTACCTAAATAGGATAAGAAAAAAAAACTACTGAAATAGGGTGTCAGAAAAAGTATTTACCAAAATGGGTTACTTTTTTCATTGGAGCCTATTAGATAGGCGCCAATGAATAAAAAATATTAATTTTTTTTCTTTTTTAATGGCGCCTATCCAATGAATATTTTATATTAAAAAAATTTTTTATAAAATATAATTAAATATTTTTTCGGGTTAGTATATGACCCGTATAATACATAGTATTGACGCCTATCTCAGAGGTGCCAATGGTGGTGCCTATCTGAGAGGTGCCATTAGTGGTGCCATGTTGAGAGGCGCCAATGGTATTATTTTATATAAAAATTTGTTTCAAAAAATCAATAAATCTTGTTAAATAAATACAAAATCAAATAAAATTACATAATATAAAAGTTACATTATATAAAAATTAAATGAGTTAACAACTACTATATGATTAAAAAGTCAGGTTATAATTAAACTTTTAATAAAATAATTTTAATTTTTTATAAACTTTTATGTTAAACTCACCAAATTCTAAACTAAACACAACAATTTATAGCTTAATCCTAATAAATTAAATTTTAAATAATTACAAACACAAAAATTTATAACATAATCCTAAATTACTAACAAATTAATTATAAAATAATTACAATATTCATACAAACAATATTACAATATTCATACAAAATTACAAAATTACAATATTCATATAAAATTACAAAATTACAATATTCATACAAAATTACAAAATTACAATATTCATATAAAATTACGAAATTACAATATTCATACAAACAATATTACAATATTCATACAAAATTACAAAATTACAATATTCATACAAACAATATTACAATATTCATACAAAATTACAAAATTACAATATTCATATAAAATTACAATATTACAATATTCATACAAAATTATAAAATTACAATATTCATACAAAATTACAAAATTACAATATTCTTACAAAATACTAATCCAAAACTATAAATAAAAATTAATTATAAAATAATTACAATATTCATACAAAATACTAATCAAAAACTACAAATACAAAATTAATTATAAAATAATTACACTATTCATTCAAAATTACAATATTCATACAAAATACTAATCAAAAATATAAATACGAAATTAATTATAAAATAATTACAATATTCATACAAAATACTAATCAAAACTATAAATACAAAATTAATTATAAAATAATTACAATATTCATACAAAATACTAATCAAAAACTATAAATATAAAATTAATTATAAAATAATTACAATATTCATACAAAATTATAATATTCATATAAAATTACAAAATTACAATATTCATACAAAATTATAATATTAATTATAAAATAATTACAATATTCATACAAAATTACAATATTCATACAAAATTACCCATTGGCGCCTCCCTATGAGGCACTTTTAATGGTGCCTCCCTATGAGGCGCCACCCGACCCGTTTTCCCCTTTGACCCGTTGACTATATTTTGACTCATATTTTTATTTAAAATTTTTTTTAAAATAAAAAATAATAATATTTTATTCAAAAAAAGAAAAAATAATTTAATATTTTTTTATTTCATTGGCGCCTATCTAATAGGCTCCAATAAAAAAAGTAACCTATTTTGGTAAATACTTTTTCTGACACCCTATTTCATTAGTTTCTTTTTTCTTATCCTATTTAGTTAAAAAACCCAAACAACAGCCTTCAAAATCGGCAGGATTTTACGGCATTTATTTGAGCCCTGTTCTTCTCCTTCTTCCTAGGCTTGGGGTTTCCATTTCCATTTCTTCTCGTCCCTTTCTTAAAGTCGGCGTCTTACTTTGCTTTCTCCAGTTTTCTCCTACCCAGCACTCAATGCTCCAAGTTCTTTTTGTTTCTCCTTTAATTTCTGTTGTATTGAATTCCATGGATGTTATTTTAATTTGGATTTAATTATGCCTTTTGAGGTTGTTTTTGCTGTTGAGAATCATAAAAAATAATTGGGTCATTTTTATTTCAGTTTCTTTTGTGTTCTTTTAGCCTCTATAGGGTTGTTAATTATTAATCCCTACATGTTCATTTGTTTTTCAGTTTCTTTTGATGGGATTCAATTGTTTTAAATGTTGAAATTTTATCTAATAATGCAATCTTTCGTATATTTTTCAGGGTTTGTTCTTATTTGAATAGCCTTTGTTGTAGCTATTTGCAAAATGCTGGCTGCTAGTGTTACTGCCCCCTTGCGGCCTTCATTATCTACTGGTATTTTTCTTGGAACTTTATTTTATTATTCATTCAATTTTTCTTAGATTAATGATGATAAAATTTGCTATTGGTTTTCGGCAGGACATCGATTAGAGTCACGAATTGAATGCAGTAGCCGTTGTGGCTCGGTTAGAATTCCGACTTGGATTAGGCCAAGGGAACTTGGCTTGCAATCACAACCTAGTGTAGGAAGAAGTAGAAAACAATCTTCATCCATTGCATGCACCGCAACTGCTTTGGTACGTTTTGTCGCCATAACTAATCGCTTACTTTTATTTTTACAGAAGAAATTGAGAATTGTTGCTCATCTTTTGTCAATGTAAACTGTATTAAATCCTGATATTAGATTTAGTGAAACAAATCATTACATGCGTGCGCGTATGTTATGGCTCTGTGTGTGCTTTGCGCATGCTTATACTCGATTTTTAATGATATTGGAATTCAGAGTTTCTGATTCTGGTTTCCTTTTTTCCAGCAGAACGCAACTTGCAGTGCATCAGGACAAACTCAAACTGTTACTCGTGAGGCACCAACGATCACCCAAGCTCATGTTCATTGTAAGAACAAACACATACTCTCTTTCAGTAGTTTGTCAATATTCATTAGATGTATTCCTTTTCGTGATTTTCTAGTTCGACTTTAGGCACCCCAACTTAGGTTTAAATTGTGGTTAGGAAGGTCACGGTGAGTTAAACTGATTTTGCCAGAATGACCAATAGGTCATGTATCATCTCATACTAGTTTTGGAAACTTAAGTCTCAAAGTGTCGATGCTTGCACTTTCATGCTCCATCTTTAGTAGGGATGACCAATGTTTGATTTCGGTACATTAGAATCCAGATGCTGCTTGTTGGCTAAAAGCATTGACAATGTCCCTTTTTTGATTTCTAGTTTCTCTACTGCCCCTCTTTAGCGAAAATCTTATTCGTGTGATAAACGTATCACTATGAGCTCTTAGCAATTCTTTTGTTACCTTTTTCTGTTGTTTCGGTGTACTATTGTCCTGGTGATGAACACCTAGGCCTTCAGGTGACAGGGATAGATCCCTGGCCCTAAGGAACTCCCTTACCTATGGTGGGATATATCATGTATCCAACTGGCTTGAACACCATATAATTTTAAAGAAAGCGTAGCTAACATCATGTATTGAAATGCAGCAAAGGAGAAGTCACCGTAGCTAGATGATGGTGATTCAGGATTTCCTCCCCGTGACGATGATGGTGGTGGAGGTGGTGGGGGCAACTGGTCAGGTGGATTCTTCCTTTTCGGATTCCTCGTGTTTCTAGGCTTCTTAAAGGATAAAGAAAGCGAAGAAGATTATCGGGACAGCCGAAGAAGATAATGAGAGATTCTCTACATATTGATAACATTTTTAAAACCTATATTGCATGTTGTTCTCCATGTTATATACTTTTGAGAACCCATTGCATATCGTTCTTCATGATATATTTCTATTTTTGGAACCAATTGCATATTTGAACTATCTGTAGACTTAATTCAAACATGCAAATATATTTAGTTAAAAAATGACTAAATTAAATACCATCTATACTTATTATAAAGTCTATATTTCTATTCACGTGACATCAACTCAATCAATATAGATATAGATAAACAAAAGATGTCACCAATTCTAAGGGTAGGTTTGAATGGGCGGTGGGGTATGGTGTGTTTAACTTATTTTGTGTCTCATGCTACAGTATCTAATCTCATCGTCACTGTTATTTTTACACTAACTGTAGTTAAATGCATCGTCCATCTAAACGGACCTTAAATTTGTTATCATTGGTTTAGGATTTGAAGGTTAGAATCAACTTCAGGCATCTCTTTCTAAGCCTTTAAAACTAGTGCGGCTTGTGAAGAATTCATCAAAGTGTCAACATTTTCAACCAAAATATCAAAATCTTTCCTAATTAATTTATATCGGTTTTAGAATTGGATTGATAGTTGAATCGATCAGGTCATTAGTTCGTCTGTTTAACCGATAGTATCGATTTAATTAAAAATTTTAAAAAGTAAAAAATTTGGCTCAATCAGTTTATTAGTCTATTCAATCAGTCCATAACGGTTCGTGGTTTAACCGATTTGATGTCTCAATTAGTTCTCCGTTTAGCTTGTCCAATCCAATATAGCATTGATTTACATCTATATATATCATATATTTTCACATACATAAATTTGTACACTAACCATGTATGCATGTTCATATTAATACTTGAAAATTTTAAAACATTTTTAATTCTAATCACAATAAAATTTCAAAAAACTAATCCATCGCATAGATTGATTGTGCTTATTTTAAAATATGTTTATTTTATTTGTTAAACTTTTTGTACAAATTTTTCAACATTTCATAAATAAAATGATTTTGAAAAGTGAAAAAAAACCCTTAATGAGAAGTTTATATTTAATTAAAGTAATTTATTTTGTAAACATTTGATAAATAGACATGTTCATGAACCGATCAAAGTCTGAACTTAAAAATTTTCATATTTGGGCTTGGGCTTGACTCGGCTTAAACTATTCAAATAACCCATATCGTTATTTTAAAAAGGGATAAATCTCAAAATTGTATATAAACTTTGATTTTGTGAAATTTATACATGAAATTTTGATGTGATCCAATTCTCACAAATTACTAACATAATTATTAATATAACATCATTTCATATTTTATACTACATACACAAATAATTATATTTATCCAATATAAAAATAATTGATATATCTATTTCTTTAAATGTGTATGACTAAATCAAAAATAAAGTTTCATATATACATTTGAACTACAATCAAATTTTTATGTATATAATTGCACCCAATCAAAGTTAATATATTAAAATGCACATTAAATCAAAGTTATGTATAAATTTAATATTTATCCCTTTTAAAAAATAATAAAGTATTAAAATATTAATTTATAGCAATATTTTTATATTTTACAATAATTTTCAAATAAAAATATTTGAAAATTTATCTAATTTAGGCCCGAGGACAAAACAAGTCTTTGCCAAGCCCGACCCAGGGTAAAAAAGTTTATTTAATTTTGTCATCCATTATTTTGGAAGAAAATATTTCATGTCTATTAGTTGAAATATTTAAATTTATTAAAATTAATTTAAAATTTTATACCCTAAATTTTTTAGATAATTTTAACATTATATTAGTATAAAAATTCTAATCAATTAAAAATCAAATAAAAGTTAAAACATTTTTAATTTATTAACAATATCTTAAGATTTTAAACATATTTTTACACTGTTAAATATATTTTAACACCATTTTATTTTTAAAATTATTAGATAAAGAAATTTAATTAACTATTTAAAATTTTATTTTATTTTTATATTTTTTTTTAAGAAGTTAAATATTATTATTTTAATATTTAATATGATTTCTAACTGTTACAGTAATACTCAAAACCGACCACATTTTTCTCACTAAAAGAAAAACAAAATTCAATATAAGTTATATCTGGATGTAGGGCTATCAATTGAGTCATGCCTTCATGAGTGGTACAAAAATACTTGGGTTGGATACTTGGTACTATTTATATAAATATATTATAAATCATTAAAAAAAATTTATTAAGAACCCCATAATCTCTTAATTTATTGACAAAAGCATTAAGTTGTAAGGCATGAACTCATGCAACCTCAGCTTTACCTCCAATTATATATATATTGAAATTTTTTATTTATTTTTAATCTTCGCCCAGTTTCATTCAAACCCTCTTAATTTTTTTAACCTCGGAAATCCAAAAATGAAAAATGTTTTAAACAATGTGACTTTCAAATAAATTCATAAAAAAAAACACACGCACACACGTGTGTACGTCAAATTCTTTAATTAATGCTTATTAGGTTAAGTGGTAAGATTTAGAATTCGAATATTGTGGATAGAAAACATAATGTTATCATAACTTTGTCTTTATATTTAAGGATTCAATACTGCTCTACTTTAAATTTAATCGAAACTTACTCTGACTATTAGATATTAGAGTCTCAAACTAAAATAAATTAAGTTAAAAATAAAGGTACAATTTGATCACTTAAACTTTAAAAAGTCTATTTTGATCTTTAACAAAATGAATAAAATTATGAACCCCATGTGATAGCTTGATGATTAAGGGTGTTCACCGCCCTAAATATGGCCTGAGTTTAAGTTGCGCTAGTCGCGTTTGTTATTTGAGCTTTACCAAATTATTGTAATACACCAAAAAAAGTGAAAAAAATTATTACCTAATCCCTTAAATGTTTTTCCAATGTAATCATAAATTTGCATTTTAATTATCCCATAATTTTACAATTCAATTTTTAAAAAATTCCTGGAAACTTCTCAATATTCTCATTTTCATGATTTTGTAATTAGTTGTGGTATTGAAAGTTGGTGACAATTAGGTCAAAATGACCCATCAAACATGATTTGCTGTTGCAACCTAATTTTAATTTTTTTTAAATCCTTGACCAACTCTAATAATAATAATAATTATTTATTTATTTGGCAATATTGTAAACATTAATTCTTAAGATAAGGTATATATATCATTTATGCATCCAAAAATAGAAAGAAAAAAAACAACAATCAACTTCAAAATGGTACCAACCAATACACAATTAACAGTTAGAAACTTTTAAGGGATTAGGTAATAATTTTTTTCGCTTCTTCTTCATTTTCTTAGTGTCACTTATAACCATGATACCACCAAGCACTTAGTCAAGCCCTTCCATCCCTGTGGGACATGCCTTGCATCTTTGTCATTATCTTTCATTTCTAATTATTTATATCTTCTTCTTCATTTTCTAATTTTTATTAGGCATTTAGGGTTTAATTTCTTTAATAAATGTAACAAATACTAAACAAAAATTAGGTTATAAATGATGAGATTAGGGTCTCAAAATTTATGGGATGTCACATTTTAAAAATTAAATTTCGGGTTTTGTAACATTGTTTTGTGATTAAAATGAGAGGTGTATAAGGTTAGGTTGGGTCAGATTCGGGTTACGACTATGTATAATATTAGTATCTTTTATTTTTTGTCCAAGTTTGGTTTGATAAAAAATATAAGCTTTAAGTTTTACCCAAATCCGTTCATATCTGTAAACGATTAACTCAAGTTTGTTTTAAATCCAATCATATTTTTTAATATATAATAATTGTATATATTTTATTAAAATATTAAGCATGGACAATTTAATATTTTTTAATATTTACCTTATAGCATTAAATATTATTGTATATTTAATTTTACATGATATAATTTACATAACAACAAAAAATATTACAAAAGTATAAATTAGGTCAAGTTCGGGTTTTAAATGTTGGAAACAGACCTAAATTTTTATCTAAGCCCATTTCCTCGAATCTCTTTTTTTTTTTGTCTAAATTCTCTCATATTTTAGACAAATATTCGGATATGAGCATATAGTCTAACTATTATACATGTCTAATCAATATTAATGTATATATATTAAAGGTCAAATTCTGCTATTAAACCCTTTACTTTATGTAAGGTGTGGATTTAGTACTTTTACTTTAATTTGGCCATTTTCAGTCCTTGTACTTTTAAATTTTGAAAATTTTAGTCCTAACCAAATGATAACTATTAAATTCATTGGTGAACGTAAACTAAATCTATAACTTCACGCATAATATGGGACTAATGACATAATTTAACCAAATAGATTTAACTGCTACCATATTGGATTAGGACAAAATTTTAAAATTCGAAAAATATAGAGACTAAAATCAATCAAATTAAAATACAGGTACTAAATATATAACTTACACAAAGTACAGGATCTAATAGCAAGTTTTGAAGTATTTTAAAGCTCCCCATCGTATATTCCCTCAAAAAAATTCATGAAAATGATGAGTCCACCGTCTCTTTGAATTCATATAATTAAGATGTTTTAGTTGCTAAGGTCGATCCCACTAGTTTTATTTTCTAGCACCGAAATACAAAGACATTGCACCCACCAATGTACCCAAAACCCTTTTAAGTACCCCTTTTATTGTTCAAGTGTAAATCAAGTTTCCTTTTAGCTTCCAAAAAAAAAATCTCTTCATCTTTCCATCAAAATCCCATAAATTTCCTTCCATCCAAACAAGATATTCAACAATGAAGAAGATAAATCTCCTACTTAGGAAATGCAAGAGCTTGTCGAGACAACTAGGAAGGTCATCTTCATATAGTAGCTTAAGATCGAAATCGGCTCGAGAAGATCTTCGCCATTATATATGGGATCATATAAGAAGAAGAACGAGGAGGAACGAAGATGGAGATAATGATGATAATGATGATGGGCACCAATGTTACGAAACGATTTATGTCGGGAGTACGAGGAAACGATACGTGGTTAGTTCGAAGTACCTTAAACATCCATTATTGGATGCTTTAATAGAGAGGTCTAAACAAAAGCATGGAGGGGAAGATCACATATTGGTTAAATGTGAGGTAGTTTTGTTTGATCATCTTTTGTGGATGATTGAGAATTCTGATCCAAATCTCATTTTGGATTCATTGGAGGAATTGACTGACCTTTATGTGTTTTGAATCAATTTACTTATATATACATACATATGTTATTTTATTGAGTATTCAGATGATGATGATGGTGATGATTTAGAGGTTTATTGTGATAATTCAATATTTGTTGATGTCCCTTTTATTAATTAACTCTTAATTGTGTTATCTTTTTGTTCTGAATTTGGGTACCCAAATTTATTTTCTTTTCATTGGTATTCTTTCTGTATGACAAATAAAAGCTGTAATGAATATACATTTTATTCGATTAAAATTGACTACTATTACTTATTTTCAAAAGAATATTAATCAATGTTGGTCTAGTTTTACTATATCAGTACATATATAAAGTACTTAACATTGAATTATTTTGTTGTTATATACTGGCAAACAAGTTTTAATTTATAAAAATAATGAGCAGACCAAGGGTTTAATTTATATATAACACAACATAATCAATTTGTGTACAATCAACCTTTTGTTGACAAATTTTTCAAAGAATTTTTAAATAAATAAGAAATAATTTTTAAATAAATAAGAAATAAATAAACTTTGGTTACATTAGTTAAGTAGTAATAAAATCAATGTCCTTAAATAGAATTACGGATTCAAATTTTATGAATGCGAGAATAAGAGAAAACCGTATGACCAATTAAATCGATTGAACTGAAAATAAATTGAGTTATTAATCTAGAGAATGATATTGAACCAGTTAGAACTACAAAACCAATTGATTTTTTTCAAAATTTCTATTACTTTTTTAATTGAACTGATTAAGCTAATAATCTAATCGATTGATTTGACCAATTCAACCACTAATCCGATAGAGAAAGAGAAAATGTATTAGAAGAGTTCATAAAACTACCCAATAAGAGATTTCAGAAAGAACAAAAAAAGAAGTTAGAGTAAAAATTTGGTCAAAGAAATTATCAGGCCTTCAAAATGAAGGACCAATATATAGAAGAGCAATAAATGGAAGATTAAAGAATGAAGGGGAAACCATAATCAAGACCAAACAACATGCATTGCATAGGTTTGTTCTCACATAACATACAAATCAACAGTTATATCCAACTCAAGCATAGTCTGCTCGGAAATTCGATGTCAAAAAGTCCCCCTTTTATACCGCTACTACTATAGACCTGCCTAGAAGCTCACATAATTTTAGCTGACTTAAACGGAGAAACACTCGATATAAAGAAAGTTTCAGAGCTTCCTTATGAGAAGAAATAGCCTCTGGTCAAGTTCAAAGTGGGAAACATGAGAAGCTTCTCCTCTCAATAGCATTAAAAGCCCACCATATGATACATAGATCTCCCTGAAAGTAACACACACCTTTAATTTTAAGATCAAGCAGCTACAATGATAGAATAAACAAAGATATACTAGTGGTTAGCAAACATACGCTTTAAGTCCTTTCCCTGAAGAATCATCGGATATCTTGTATAACTTCCCATGCATGACATACTCATACTTATCTGCAAGAGACTTCCTCCCCTGGAATACATGTTGAAATTTTTTAGGCATACGGCAACAAAGTAATGGATGTGTTTAAGATATAGGCACCTTTTCATACATAATAACCATATAGACTTGTTTAAATAAAGTTGGCCAGCCGCTCCATAATAAAAAATGATAACAGATTATCTCTTTCTCTTTGTTTAACTCTCTTACTGAACAGTTTCATTGAGATAATAAATAATAGAAAACAAGACCAGCCGTTTGTGTTTGTGCATGTTAAGAGGACAAGGTATATAGATAAGTTCTCCGATAAATGATGTATCTTGGGCAAAAGAGTGCAAACAAAGGAAACTGGTCTTTCTATTGCTTATCGAGGAAGACCAACAAGAAACTACACATGAGGACAGAAAATTTAAATTATTAATGGCACATTGTTCTGTATAGCAGACTCTACTAATAAAGCTCAACTTGTTATTGTTATCATATGGCACATTAAAGACAATGTGTAGTATTCATGGAAAATAAGTAGAATTTTGGAGCACTATTTTAGCTGACTTGGTAGCTAACCGATCAAACCTATAATTATTTCATTGTTAGAATTAGAACCCTATGAACATCTTAGTTATTGAGACCAAACTTCAAGGGAAAATTGTTTATTTACCCCCACAAACTATAACATATGCTACAAACACATTCCATATGCAACAGTAGTAATCGGTTTAATGTAGCCACTTAGTCCTCTTAAGACCCTAAGGAAACATAAACACTTTTTTTTTTCCTCTACAGCACACCCTCCAAAGCCCCAAACACCGAACACACACATAAATGGCAATGTCAACCACAATTTATGCACATTTTTCTAGCTTAGTTCAACTTTGATAATATCATATGAGAAGGCCAAACTATATTAAACTTTATGAATAGCTTTAGTGACTGACAAACTATATTAACAATTAGGACTTAAATCATTGATTAGAACCAAATTGAAACTGAATATACAAACAGTTAATGATCCAACTCAAGCTCGGGAGATCAGAGTCAAGGTTATCCGAATAGTTTCATTTCCAATAAGAATATCTTTTGCTGCAGAAAAAGAAATAGCCAAGAGCATTAACCATTAAAACATGATAGTAAGATTACCGGATTGAAATAGCCAGTATCAGGCGTCCCATCCAAATTCAACGTGTGAGATAACGCCATTGTGAATTTATCACCAACATGCATAGGATATATCTCTGTATTTACATCGAGGTGCATGAACATATCACAGTTCTGGCTCCGTGCTTCAATGCGGGTAACTGCATCAATGTATAAACAAATGTAAATTGAATGCAAATTAGGGGTGTAAATCAGACATTAATGCTCGCAAGCTACACAAGTTCGACTCAAAAAAATTCAAACTCGATTCAGCAATTATCGAGTCAACCTCAAACTTGAGCAGCTTGAGCCATTGGTCAAGCTGAATTCGAGCTTAGTACTTGACTCGGATGGCTTATGAGCCTTATCGAGCTTTTCATATTTTTACATTATTAAATTATGTTACTACCCTTAATATATATTATTAACCTTAAGCTTAATTATTGAATCGAACTTGAGTACAAAAATTTGTAAACTAGCATAATCAAGCTCAAGTAGCTTGATTATATCTCAAGCCGAACTCGAGCTTAAAAATAGATGTTTAATTGAGCTCAAATTGAGTATCGAGCTCCGAATTCCAAGTCGAGTTCAAGCTAGCTGTAAAAATTAGGTGGAAAAAAACCCATTAAAACTGCTTTATATCTACCATATAAGTAAACATTAAACAAAATATGCACTTCTAACCCTACATAGTTTAGAGTATTACCTCAAAAAAGTTAATCAAAATAACAAAAAACAACACCAATAATACTAATAATTGGGAACAAAATCCAGGGTTTCTCAATGAGCATGGAGTACTAGAAAATCATCCAAATCCATAACATATACATAAAATTGAAAAATATTACAGAACAATGAAATAAACACAGTGAAATAAGAATACCCAAAGTAAGTAATTAGAGAAAGAACCGCAAAAATAACTTAAAAAAAGAAGAGGAGATTAAAGATTTGACCTTTATCAAACTTTTTACCATCTGGGTCAAGCTTATCAACAACAAAAATATCCTCAAAAAGTATTAAGTTTGACATCGTCTGCAAAATTTTAAACACTCGAAACAGAGAAAAACTATCTGAACAAGAGTCAACAGATACCAAAGAGAGTGGCTTTGTAGCTTTTATATAAAAGAAGGGAACCCCAAAACCTAGGGTAAATTCAGGCTCGGTCTGAAAGCAAATTAGAATCTTTTTTTTTTAGGTAATTTGATTATTATTTGAATAATATTTAAGGGTAAATTACGCCATTAGTTATTAAACTAGGAGTAAATTTTAGTTTTGGTCATTTAACTAAAAAAGTTACAATTAGGTCATTGAAATATTCAAAAATTTTTATTTAAGTCATTAAGCTATTCAAAAAATTTTATTTGAGTCACTGGATTATTAAGTTTTTTTTTAAGTTCCATGAGTGAGCTCCAAACGACGATCTGACAATTGATATGGTGAATTAGTATCTATCGATGAGTAGAAAAACATATCTTAGATCAAAATTGATATGATGTTCAGTGTCGAAGATCAAAGAAAAAAGTAGTTTCAATTTTGGTTAAAGAAGTTTGATGGTAAATCGCAGACTGTGAATCAATATGAGTTGAAGGAGAAAGAGAAAGATGATAAGAGAAAGAGATAGAGATCATTGTGTATTAGTAGCATCTGGAGAAGAAATTGAATGAACTTTTCACCATTGAATTTAGCAAGTGCTGCTCGAAAAAGAACTAATATTAGTTTAAACATATCAAAGATTCTTTTAGCGACACCCATGGAGCAAGGATTAGTTCCTAAAAAGATGTTCACAAATTAAATTAAATTGTTTTATTTTAAATTTGTAGATATAACATATATAATATTATTATTAATTTCAAATTATATATTTAATTTTTAACGAAAGTACGAATACAACATGGAAAAAAAATAAAATAAGATCAAAAGTGGCTTGTAAGGGAAATAAATAAAATAAAAGCGGTAGCCTATCTTTACCAGATAAATTGAGTCCTCTGCCGCAAAATACCATCTCAACTACGACCCCCTAGGGTTTATCTAGGGTTTCCCATTTTCTACCGTTCCTCTCTTTGTATTCCGCCAATGGCGAAGCCGACGAGAGGCCGCCGTTCTCCTTCTGTCTCCGGCTCCGGTTCCTCTTCCCGTTCTCGTTCACGGTCTAGGTCTCGCTCCCGCTCTTATTCCGGTTCAGACTCCAAGTCCAGTTCTCGCTCTCGCTCAGTGTCCCGCTCCAGATCTGCTTCCCCGTCTAGCTCTCGTTCTCGCTCCAGATCTTTATCCTCTTCTCCTTCTCGTAGCGGTAGCTCTCGAAGTCGCAGTCCTCCTCAGCGTCGAAGGTTACTTTCTTTTTCGCTCGTTAGATTAAAGATGCTTTTTGTATTCTCCTTAAGGATTGATAACTTTGAAGATTTGAAAATTTTGATGAAAGAAATGAGGGAATTTAATTCTATTTTGATTAGATGTTCTCTGGTTGCTGCTTTTGCTATGTAAAAGAAAATAATAAATCTGGATATTGTAGGAAATGATTTTACTTTTTACATGGAACAATTATGTTAGGATTAGTGTTCCAATCGATTTTCTTGTTTCTTTGCAAATGCTTAGGGAGCAAAAGCAAGTGGTAAAAAAAGTAGTGAAGTAACAACCAGAGGGAGCGGTATTTGGAATATTAGGGATATCATTTTCCCTTCCTCTGTAGATGGTACTGAAAGTTAGTAAATTATATTCTTGCTAATAGAAAAAAAAACCAACGATCTACCTACATCATTCTTTATGGTTGCTAATGGCCAAAAATGAATTATCTACGTCATGATAAGAACTTGGAAACTTGGCTCATGGTGTTCTAGTTCACCTACTTGCTTTATGCAGTAATTTAACTTTATTGAGTTATGGTTGCTTGGAGTAGTTGGAAGGGTGAATTCTGACATATCTTTGTTTGCTGATTGGGTTGGAATCCAATATATGTATACAAGAGTCAATGAAAGTTATGAATTATGAGTCCTGATGGAGGAGTGCAGTCCATTTAATTAACTTGGATTGCGGGCTCAATTCAACTGTCTTATGGGAATGCCATCCTATTTATTGACATTGCTACATTGGTGTCTCAAGTTTAGATACTATTAGCTGCCCTCCTACTTTTTATTTCCCTCTTGCATGCAGTTGATATCCTTTTGAAATTTTAATTTGTGTATCTGAGTTTTCTTTTCTTTTGTTGACAGTGCGACTGATGCATCTAGGCGAGGTCGTTCCCCTCCTCCGCAATCTAAAAAATCATCTCCTGCTCCGAGGTAAAGACATTTTAAGTTAAGATTTACCAGTATTGTCAGTTTAGATTTCTGCAGAGGCATTATGTTGTTCTATGTATCGTATATGAGCTATGTTAAGTTCAGATTTACCAGTATTGTCAGTCTAAAGTTCTGCGGAGTCCTTATGTTGTTCTGTATGGATTGCATGTGTTCAATATTATTACCAATCAGGGAATGAATTTTTAAAGGTAATGCATGATTTAGAAAACGAAATAGTTGTTGAACAAGAAGAAAAAAGAAACTTGGTTTTAATTTGTTTGAAGTTGGTGGATCTGGGCTTCTAGTGATAGAGAAAACCAATAAATCTTTTAAAAAGCAGTTTTTTAGTTTAATTCTTCTTCTCACAGGATAACTGTCTTTATTGTTGTTTCTTAATTCTTATGAAACAAAGGATGTTTTTTCCTTCCTATAGTTCTGAGTATGGGGAATTTTTTTATTGCTTCCTGTTTTCTTCATGAGAAAATGAGAAACTTTGACTTGGTTGCTTGTATTATATGAAATTTGTGTAAACATGCATTATGCTTGATAATACGGGAGGAGTTTAACTGTATGCTAATGTTTCCATATTATGAAAATAAAAGATTGAAGTTTGTGCGCTAGTACTTATTTGTTCTTGACATTGATTTCAGGAAGACTTCTCCCATCCGTGAGTCTCTGGTTCTTTACGTCGACTCACTGAGCAGGAATGTTAATGAAGGTCATCTAAGAGAAATATTCGGTATGTGCTTTACCTTTTAACCTTTTGAGAAGCATAGATGCTTGACTGAGAATAATTATTTCTTGTATTTGGATGATTTTTTGTTTTCTTAGTTTTTTTAAACATTAGATGCTTCACTAGTTCAATGCTTAACATAATTGTCCTCATCTTTCCACTCTGTAGGTAATTTCGGTGAAGTTGTAAATGTGGATCTTGCAATGGACCGTGCTGTAAGTTCATACAAGTTATATCTTGGTGTTTATCATCATCATCGTCATCATTATTATTATTACTAAGACATTTTTTGTGTTAACAGCTTAATCTTCCAAGAGGATTTGGATATGTTGAATTCAAGACAAGAGCAGATGCTGAAAAAGCTCTACTTTACATGGATGGTGTAGGTTTTGCTAAGATGTGAAAGTAAAACTATTAGTAGTATTTAGATTTAGCATTTGTGAGAATGATGTTAACTGTTGGTTCAATGCAGGCCCAGATTGATGGCAATGTAGTAAGAGCGAAATTCACACTTCCTCCACGACCAAAAGCTTCTCCGCCACCAAAGCCAAATCCTTCTGCTACTACTAAAAGAGATGCTCCCAAATCTGATAATGTCAATGCTGATACCGAGAAGGATGGGCCAAAACGACCACGGGAACGTATGTTTAATTTAGTAAAATTTTATGTTTTTTTAATTTGTATGTTTAGTTGTTTACAATCCAACTTGTTATCTGATGGATACAGCTTCTCCTCAACGGAAGCCCCCGCCTTCACCACGAAGGAGATCTCCTGTGGGCCGAAGAGGTGGATCTCCTAGACGACCACCAGAGTCTCCTCGTCGGCGGCCTGATTCTCCGGTTCGTCGTCGTGGTGAAACACCTCCTAGGCGCCGACCTGCCTCTCCTGCTAGAGGTCGTTCTCCATTGTCTCCTCCAAGGCGACTTCGATCTCCAGCAAGGTCTGTTAGTCCTAATAGGTAATAGCTTGTGTAAATGAACTGGTTTTGAAAGATTTTGACCCATTTAATCTTCTCAGGACCTCTCCGCGTAGGATGCGTGGCAGTCCAATCCGAAGGCGTTCTCCACCCCCAAGGCGCCGGTACGCATGTGTTTTATCTATTTCCATAATGCTTTAATTTTATTGCCCTAAGGTATTAGTGAGTCGACACAACTTGTGAATAAATGAATAAATTCACAACATCTTACTGAACCAGAGAAATCAAGAGTGCTATAATTTGCTAGGCAAACCCAGTTTTGGCCGTTTTAACCAAAACTTTGGCGTTGATCATTTGCCAGTATGAAGTGTAGAATAGTCAAGACAAAGTAGTTCAACTATAATTTGCTTACTATTAAGTTTTATTACAGTTCACCTCCCAGACGACCTCGTAGCCCTCCAAGAAGGTCTCCCTTCAATCGTAGACGTAGCCCTTCTCCAATTCGTAGGCGGAGCCGTTCTCCAATTCGCAGGCCTCTTCGTTCTCGTTCAAGGTCAATCTCACCACCAAGGTAGGGCATTTGCTCTAAACAATCCTTCTTTCTTTTTCATCACAACACTATTTATCCTGCAATATGCCAATTTTTTTTCAAGAATAGGGATAAAATGGAATACATTATTATATTTAATTATATGGGCTGGAATTAAATTTGATTAACTGCATTGAATGAGTTAATTTGAGCTTGTGCTGGTCCTCTTATCAATTGTCTACTGTTGTTTGTAATCATGTGTTCACCTCATATCTTACTTCGGTATTTTATCTTCAAAACAGAGGCAGAGGACCTGCAGCACGACGTGGGAGGTCATCATCCTATTCCCGATCACCCAGTCCCCGAAAGGTTTTGCATTTTCTTTACTTTTGGTTTTGAGGGGAGTAACATATTTACTAGTTATTTAACATCTGACTTTTTCTTTTTCAATTATGACAGGCAGGACGAAGGGTTTCAAGGAGTCGCAGTCCTAGGAGGTAATTTCAACCTTTTCCCCCCAATCTTTTGAAATTATTATTTCATCGCAAGATGGTTTCTTTTTTCTTCATTTATTTGTTATTAGTTCGTTAATGATAGATAGATGCTGTGTGTTCACGGAGACTAAGCTGCTCTTGCACGAGAACTATCTCTCTCTTGTGCATGTGCTTATTCTCTAAACTTTTGCCTATGGCCCAAGTTGCTTCTTGTTGTGGTTTCCAATTTATAATATGAAGGGATGCTTTTTTCATGTGCAGGCCATTGAGAGGAAGAAGAAGCAGCAGCAAAAGCAGCAGCAGTAGTTCGCCTCCTCGGAGGCCGTAGATTCCCTCAGCTGATTCTCTATTTGTTGTGTGAATGATGTAATAGGGGAGTCAGTATCGAGTTGCTTCAGAATAATACTTACACATTGCATCTGTGATAATACTTTAACTGCCTTTTAACAAAGTCTTGATGATGAGTTTGTGAGTATTGATAATGAGTACATTATGTATGAAAGAGTTTGTTTCCCTAAACCATTAGTTACTCATAAATCTCTTTAACACTTAGCCTTTATTTTTAGGGTTAATATATATTATGCCCTTGAATTTTTTTATCTGGTTCTCGAATTTGTAATTCGTCAATCAGGTTGGCATTTTCGTTCACATTTTGCCATTCCAGTGACGAAATATAAGTTTAGGTACCAATTAGGTCATTAGATACAAATGAATAAGTTTGGAGGTAAAATATATATTAACACTTATTTTTATTTTCACCATGAATTTAGTCCTCTTCCCAAAAATTAAGGAAATTTGAGCAGTTAGTTTATTTGGGCTGTAGGGTTAAACATTATTGTTAAATTGCTGATCTGATAATTAAATGTTTGTAGTTACGTTAAGTATGAGAAATAGGTAAGATAATTAATTGTTTGTAGTTTCGTAAAGTAGGAGTATTAGCTAAGGTTTTTGACAAAATTAAAGTTGAGGAGTTAGCACTAATTTTTATAGAGGAAAACTGATAGAGGAAGGAGTGAAATGTGAATTGAGCTGTAATAGATTTTTATTAGTTCTTTTTGTCCTTTGTTAGAAAGGGTAGAAAGGGGTAACCGTAGTAATAAATTCTTTTTGTCCTTTGTTAGAAAGGGAAGAAAGGGCTAACCATGGTTTGAATCTTGACCTTGGTGTCAATTGATTATTTAACCTTACTTGAATCTTTTCTTAGGTATCAACTAGGTGAAGCTAGAAAATTTGAGTGGGAGCGAAATTAAATGGTATGTTTTTACGATAATAAAAGTATAATTTAATTATTTTAATAGTTTATATTTTTATAATTTTTAAAGATTAAATTAATTTTTTATTATTTTTTAGGGGTTAAAATTTATATTTATTATTTTTAAGGAGTTTAAATAGAAAATTTATATTTCAGGGGAGCTAGATCCTTGCCAGCCCCCTGGATTCGTCATCGGTGTTAATCGTAAATTTATAATTAATGTAACTTTTTTACTGTTAAAAACACTTAGTGTTTAATATTACTGGTAAATTATTTTTAAAAAGATAAAATATTTATTTTAAATAAAATGTTCTACATTAAAAATAAATTATTTACATCAATTTAAATTATAATAAAATATAAGAAATAATTTATTATAATTTATTAATAATATTTTAATATATGAAATATGAATTTTTATGTTTTAAGTAATTAATACAAATTATTTTTAAATTTTAATTTGAATATATAAATTATATTTTAAATGTTAAGATCACATATAAATCATAATTGTTATAAATTTAAATATACAAAATACTGTATAAATATTACAAAATTTTGATGATAAACATGATTTTGATCATGAAAATGATTTTCCAATTTTTATTTTTATTTTATAAATTATAGGTTTTGCATTGAGGTTAAAGATATTTTCAAGATATGTTTTTGCCGTAAAATTGATGTATTTGACATTATTTATAGGTTGAAAAGTATTTTTAAAAACAATAAATTCGAGACGAAATTTAGGATTGAACTAACATTAATATATCAAAGCTCAAACATTAACGAGGCTTAGCTCTAAGCAAGGCCCATAGCCATTAAACTCATTTTATGAATAAATATAAGGAAAAAAAAAAGTGCTTTATTTTTTCCTTGTTTAACCGAGGAAATTCCATCTCCCTTTCCCACTCTAGTTGCTCACAGTCACAGTTTCAGCTGTAGAACAAGAAGGAAGGCGCTTCGCTCAACCAAAGGCAAGTTCTTTTTTTCCTTCATAAGTCAATTTCTTCAGTTTTGTTTATTTATTAAGGTTTTTGGTATTTGTTTTTGTTTTTATTTTATTTTATGAATTGAGAATTTCTTTTTTAAAAAATCAAAATTAAAAGCAACTTCACTTTTTTTGTGGCTGTTGTTTCTTAGAAAGAATGGAAATTTTGATGGTTTGTAATAGGATGAATTATTTGATTTTCTTTCGAATTTTGATTAGAGCTTTACTTGCATAAATATGTTTCGAAAAAATGAAAATTTTTTTACGGGGGTGGGGTTCTAAATTCATTGTATATTATTCTCCATTAGTAATAGCAACTAGTGTGTAAACACTTTGATCATGATGAAGAACTCTTAATTTTATATTTTTTCTTTCTAAAAAAGTAAATAAAATATTTTTATTTGACTAGAAGTCCCTATGAAAAGTTATTCAAATTATAAGCAAATAATTTAATATGAAAAAATTTCAAAATTATGACTCAAAAAATTATTCAAAAGTTAAGTGACCTAAATTATAATTTTCTTTAGAAAAAAAATCAAAATCAAAATTTTCATTTTTCAACATACAATGGTGGCAATATCTAGTTTCATTTTAATAGTTGAATGAAGAAATTTAACGTGTCCTAGACAAGAATATGATTTATATTAAACATATCATGTTGATGTTGTGTTTATTGAACTGTTTTATATATTTAGAATATGGCGCTTATCATATTTTCATGTTATATCTAAAATTAACAAGGCTGAATTGAAGTGAAAAAAAATTCCCGTCATTACATTTGGCCTTTCATGTTATTATTCTTTCAGGGTTTGAATCAGAAAGAAAGGGTAATCTTTTATTTGTAAATCATAGTCTAACTGCCTGCTTAGATGCTTGTGTATATTGAGTCATTGTCATTTATTATGGTTTCCAGGTGTTTCACTGCATTATCTGTTTAGCCAGTCCAAACGATGGACCGATCTAGACTTAATATGAGGGGTCGTTGCTCCGGTTCAACACCATCAGAGGAATCGGCTTTGGATTTTGAAAGAACCTGCTGCTGTCATCCTCATCTTCCTTCATTTAGTTCACCGACACTTCAGCCTTTTGCTTCGGCTGGACAGCACAGTGATAACAATGCTCCTTACTTTTCATGGCCGACATCCAGCAGGTTAAACGATGCTGCTGAAGAGAGGGCAAACTATTTTGCTAATCTACAGAAAGGAGTTCTGCCTGAGACTCTTGGTGGGTTGCCAAAAGGGCAACAAGCAACAACATTACTCGAGCTAATGACCATAAGAGCATTTCATAGCAAGATTTTGAGATGCTACAGTCTTGGGACAGCGATTGGTTTTCGTATTAAAAAGGGTGTGCTGACTGACATACCAGCTATCCTTGTTTTCGTCTCCAGGAAAGTTGACAAGCAATGGCTCAGTCCCATCCAATGTTTACCTACAGCCTTAGAGGTTATTCAATTTGACTTCCTATCCTTCCCCGTTTCCTCTGTTACTTATATTCTTTTTCCTTTTCCTTTCTTATTACACTGTGGTTTTATCTTGTTTCAACCCCTTTTAGTTGGAATCTGGTTCAATATGTTGATAAAATAAGTGTTAAATATTTTAATCAGGGACCAGGAGGAGTGTGGTGTGATGTGGATGTTGTGGAGTTCTCATATTTCGGTGCGCCTGAGCCAGCACCCAAGGAGCAGCTGTACACAGAGATTGTGGATGATTTGCGTGGGGGTGATCCGCATATTGGCTCAGGTTCTCAGGTATTTTCAAGTTGCCTTGCACAGTTTTTTCCCGATGTATGGTAGTTGGTAGATTTTCTTTGGTGTACAAGAATGTTTGAGAACTCTGATCATCCGAAGTAAGCTTTAGATAAACTCTAGTCCTATATGGTATATCAGTGATTAAAGAAATCACGAGTTACTTTATATATCTGGGCAATATGTTTGTGTTCACAATTAGTGACTAAAGAAATCTTCTTCAGCGAAGTCTTAGATGACTAACATGTAAAACTTTATTGACCATTTCACATCCCTTTTTTGTTCATTTTGTTTCATGTCTCATAAATCTTCATATACACCATTACTATTGCTTTTTTCACCTCAGGTAGCTAATCAGGAAACTTATGGGACTTTGGGTGCTATTGTGAAAAGTCAAACTGGCAGCCGACAAGTTGGGTTTCTTACAAATCGTCATGTTGCAGTTGACTTGGACTACCCAAATCAAAAAATGTTCCATCCTTTGCCTCCAACACTTGGTCCTGGTGTATATCTTGGTGCAGTGGAGAGAGCTACTTCATTCATCACAGATGATCTTTGGTATGGCATTTTTGCCGGAACGAACCCAGGTAAGGATTTTATGATAACTCAAGTTGCACTAATTCTCTTTTTGATTTCATTTTGAAGCTTATGCTGCAACATGAACAAACCACTTAACTATTTTGAAGTTATCCTAATGAAGCTTTTTGAAGATGCCATTCTCATTTCCTTTAGAAACCTATCCAATACAGTTGGTTCATTAAAATCTTCGTGCCAATATTTGGTTATTGTTACACCGTTACTTTTGGTTGGTGGGCGGATATGTTTTGTGCGTTGCTTCCTTCTTCATGTTTCTTTAATTTTGCGCTTGATTTGAAACGGGATTTTTTTACCTTGCTTTTATTTTAACTTCCATGACCTATTTGTCTTGAGATCTTTTTAGTTATGTATCTTGTCAATGCCTTTGCACTATTTGGAATATGATACGTAGTTATGGCTCTATTGAAATTGGACCTCATTGGTATTCTTTTTTGTTTATGTCATTGGACTAGTTGATTAAATGAGGAGCTCCCACTTTTTACTTGGATGGTGTATTTGCCGGTTGATACATCATTTGCTCCTGTTCTCTAGGAGACATTGATGGTTAAGTCTCTAAACTCCAACATGTAGGTCTCAAGTGCAAACTAGGGGGGTGGGGATATCACATTGGGTTCTGGTTTTTATTGCAAGTTGTTCCCTTATCCTCTTTCATGTTTGCCATTAGATCTACTAAGCAGGTTTTCCTAGTGTCCGTCATTGTTCACATCTTGATTGGTTTTCAGTCATGTTCCTAACAATTTCGTTTACTTGCAGAAACATTTGTCAGAGCAGATGGCGCATTTATCCCTTTTGCTGATGATTTTGACATGTCCACTGTTACTACATCCGTTAAAGGTGTTGGTGAGATTGGTGATGTCAAGGTTATTGATTTGCAGTTTTCAATCGGTAGCCTTATTGGTAAGCACGTTATGAAGGTTGGAAGGAGTTCTGGCTTAACATCGGGAACTGTATTAGCTTATGCCCTTGAATATAATGATGAGAAAGGCATATGCTTCTTAACTGATTTTCTTGTCGTTGGCGAGAATCAGCAAAGTTTCGACCTTGAAGGTGATAGTGGAAGCCTCATCATAATGAAGGGTGAAAACGGGGAGAAGCCAAGGCCAATAGGAATTATATGGGGTGGAACTGCTAACCGGGGCCGACTTAAGCTAAAAGTTGGACAGCCACCCGAAAATTGGACCAGTGGGGTTGATCTCGGGCGACTGCTCAACCTCCTCGAGCTTGATATCATCATAACAGAGGAAGGGCTTAAAGGTTTGTCCCTTCCGAAACACTTCCTTTAGCATTTTATCAATTCTGAGAAGATGCCTTGATGTGTAGAATGAGTTGAACTGTCTCTTTGATGCCATGACTGAATTTTTTAACCTTAACCGTGTTATTGTTGTGCTGATCATAAAGATGACTAAAGGCCTTTAGCTTGAATGCATATTCTCTTCGTTTCTGAGTGAGTAATCTTAGTTTAAGTGTGTCTGTCGTATTTCCTCTTTAATTTAAGAGTTCTCTTTGGCAAGATAGACCAAGAGAGACGGAACCTTGTGATGGACGAATATCCAAATATAATGCTGGAAATTGAACTTACACTTCAATTATGGTCTTTAGGCTACGAAAAGCCATATTCATCGGTAGGCATGCACCATACAAACTTGCTATGGGACTTCACAACTTGTTCCTAATGTTACTTCGTTTCTTTTTATTTACAGAAGCAGTGCAAGAACAAAGAGCTGCCTCAGCAGCAGCTATAGCCTCAACGGTTGGGGACTCTTCGACCCCGGATAGAGTTCTTCTAAAGGACAAAAGCGAAAACAAATTTGAGCCATTGGGTTTTCAAATTCAGCATATCCCATTAGAAGTAGACTGCAACAGCCCGGAAACAAATCCATCAACAATAAAAACAGAGTTTCATTTGGAAGATGGTATCAATGCTGGTCCTAGCATAGAACACCAGTTCATTCCAAGCTTCATCGGACGGTCTCCCTTACACAAAAACTTCTCTGACAAAGTTGTCTCCGAAAATCTAGCATCCTTAAGGAGTGGCTGCGATGAAGATCTTTGTGTTTCGTTGCATTTGGGTGACAACGAAGCCAAGCGGAGACGTTCTGAAGCTTCAACCAGCACCGAAGAACCAAAGTGAACCATTTTTGGAGATTGAGCTGGTGGGAAACTGAGACCCACCATTGTAGTTGGATATGGGTTGCAGTCCTATAACTCTAATCAAGTGAGTTAAGGCTGCAAATTGTATGTGCTTCTTTTAACTTTGTCAACTTACTAGGTCGAGTTAACCTCAGCAAAATTATAAGTGATTGAGTAAAGTTTTTGTTTCCTTTTAAATAGCTCGACTCGACTCGTAATTTAAGGCTCAAAATTTAACTCGAGTTGGTTAAAGTTTCACTTTCAAAAGAGCTTAATTTGAGATAAAATCAAAATATTTGCTCGTTTATGATTTATTCAAACATTATTATTTATATTTAATTTTTGTATATGAATATATATTATAATATATTATAAGGTCTTAGACCTTGGGTTGATGCAGACAATTTAATTTTTTATTATGCGGTATATCTATTTTATTGACACGTGATAATTGTGTTTTTTACTTATTTTAATAAATAGAAGATAATTTTAATTATGTTTGAAATCAAATATTTAATAATTTTAGTAATTATATCAAATATATTTGCAGGGTCTTAGGTTTTACGTTATTTGTAATTTTTTCTTAAAAATAAATTATTTAATAATTAATTTCACTAAAGTAAAGTTATTTAATATTTTTAAATTATAATATATATTTTAACAGAACTTGATAAACATGTGTTTTGAAATATTATTATAAAATAATAAATGTCTATAACTAAAAGTAAAATAATAGTGATTTATTCATTTAAACATTTTCTTTCACTACATGATTATTAATTAAAATTTTAAATCAGAATTGGTTAAAACAAAATGTCATAATTTATTTCAAAGTATCAATGAAATAAATTTGGACTTCATACAAATTGAAAACTTCTCCTATTGAAAATTATTCACAAAACTTCACATAATTCAAAAATATTCATTTATTTTATTAAAATATAACTAATTTAATATATAAAAATTAATTCAAAAATAAATATCATAATTAAAATCATTACTTAAAATTAAATTAAACCACAATAATTAAAAAACAATTTGTTATACATAATTGTTTAGTAATCTTTAAAAAATAAAATAAAAGTTTTACAACATAACACTAGACAGTGATAATGAAATAAATAAATAAATTGGGAAAATTGTTATACATATATATATATTTCCTTTGTTTTAATTCCTTAATTAGTGTAATGGTACACTTTTTCTTAAATAATAAATAATTTGATATAATTTAATTAATACATACATTCAGTTCGTACATCGCACCAATAAAAACTAATAAAATATATTTAATATGAATTATTTGTATATTAAATTTACAGAATTTTTTTAAAACATATCAAAATACATGAATATATGAGAATACTGAGATAATATAAAATATAAATCAAAGATCTGGACCTGTAATCTTCAAAGCCCAAACCTAACCGAGTACATTTTATGAAGCAAAAGGGAAAAAAAAAGGTGCTTCTTCCTGTTCTCCCGAGAAAATGCCGTCTCCATTTTACCTCTCTTGCTGCTCATAATCACAACTTTTTAGCCTTTCAGCTTTGAATTCACTGTAGAAGTTGAAGGAAGGCGATTCGTTCAACCAAAGGCAAGTTCTTTTTATTTTTTCACAAAATCAAATTGGAAGTTTCTTGGGTTTTTTTTTTAAATTTTTTTTACAGGTATCTGGGCATTTATTTCTGTTAATTTTTTATGTTATGAATTGGGGTTTTTTTTAAATATTGTAAAAATTCAGAAATTAAAGCAAAGTTCATTTTTTGGCTGTTATATGTTTTGTGATAGGATGAATTATATGATTTCTTCTGGATCTGTTTAGAGTTTTTCATGCATGAATATGTTCAAAAAATGAAAAATTTATGGGTTTTAATTTACTATCAAATATATCCTACCAATTGGTATAAAAAACCAGCTTGAATTGTGGTAGCTATGAAATGAAGAAAATTATAGTTTCATCTGCAAGAAGATAGCTTGACTGTTTTTGTTTCCTTAATCTATTTGTAGGAACTAAAATTAAGCTAGCAATCGAGTTTAATCCGGTTTTTCGAATAATTTTGCTTGTTCTATTTTGGAGATTTTACTGTATGACAGATTTCGCCTTAAGGGTCTTTTGATTGATGCCACTTTTGAATTTCTATTGTTTGTTGAAACGTAGGTAGCCGGTATACATTGGTAGAATTTAATGGCAGGTGATGATGGCCTGCCGTCTTTGGGTCGTGTAAAGATTACTGATCTCATACCCTCAGAGGGCTTACCTTCAGACTCTTACAAGCTGTCAGTCTCTACTTTATCACAATCGTTTGCTCAATATTCAGCTGCTGTCATTCAGTTTCCAGCTGGTGATGGAGCTCTTTTGAGATCCGGTTTAGATTCTGCTTGCCTTTACTTCCAACAAAGGGAAGCATACCCATCCGCGGACATGATTCACACAAATGATTCTCGTGAATGGTGCAAAACGTCTGGTTACTATGCTGATCCGCAACTTTGGCAAGAAACTTATGATTATAGACCAGGCTTAACTCCTATAGAGCCCAGTAATGCAATGGAGCTTCCTCCAGGTGGTTTGCCCGACATATTTGGCTTGCTTGGTAAGGCAGCACGAGGCGTACTGGATGCTATGAGCTATTACTTGAATTTGCGCAGCTCTCCGTTTACCGAAATACTTGATAACGTACCATTAAGAAGCAGGGAAGTATCATCTTCGGTATTATCTGTGTGTTGTCATGCAAGGCCTTCTTTTCATGGGGCACAACACCACAATTTAACAACACAGGATGATGGTCAATTGATGATGTTCCATGACCATGATCACCAGGTTGATAAAAGCTTAATATCTGTCGTTAAGTCAGATAAGGCAGGTTTGCATGTAAGAGATTTTCATGGTCGGTGGTTTCTTGTTGATGGGGACCTTGGTCCTCAAGAAGCTGTCGTTTATCCTGGACTAGCACTTTATCAAGCAACTGCAGGTTATGTCAATCCTGCACTGCATAGGACAGAGATTAATAATATTCCGGGTAACATGTATGGACGATGCTCTTTGGTTTTCAAACTCATGCCCAAATCCATGACCAGTCTCAGTTGCTCGGAGATGAGAGCAGCTGGTCATGGGGTTGAAGCTCAGTTCCAGATTCCAGTGCCAGTTGATGACTTCATGCAGAGATCTCACCCAACTGATCAGCTCTTTAATAGAAACACTTTCCAGAGCTTCAGTTTCCCGACTGCCCAAGACGGTAGGCAGTATTTCTTGATATATATGCAGCATTTTCTTATACTAGTTTTGGTCCTAGAAAAAGCAATAAAATGACTATAATAGGAAAATATTTTCACAATTGTCTAGCTAGTTTTCCAAGTGAAGAACAATAGAAATCATGCCTAGAAATGTGAAGGGTATTATCGATACCCTTTGTTAGTAACGAATGCTGCACCGGGATTATTGTTGAATTAATGTTTTCACCCCAAAATTTCCAAAAATATGGGCAAGATAGGGGTTTCAATAGTTTGATCTGGACCATAACATTTTAGCCTTCTTGATGTTGGATTATCGTTTTTGTTATATTATTTTTCTGTCCATGTAGCCTTAGTGAGAAGTTGTTAACAGCAGGTCCTTGGATCAATGAAATGCTGGTACAGGATCTATGAAGCCCTTGATGAGAAGAAGGAAGAATAATACAAGATGCAAACCTCTGCCTCCTTCCAAGAGATTACGGCTTGAGGCTCAACGTGTCCTTAAGGAAAGGGTTCAGGATATTGCAGACAAAAAGGGCATCAAACTAAGGTTTTGTAACCTAAAAGAGTGCGAGAATCACATTCATGCACTTGATAGCCCTTGTGCCAATATCAGAATGGAAATCGGGTGGCCACATGGAGTGCCATTTGTTCATCCCCATGATTTACCTAATAAGGCAAAGATTGGTTTTCTTGAAGCATATGAACCTGGTTGGACTGCAACTCATGATATGGATTTAAGCCTGACGGAACCAGGACAGGCCAGCCAACAGTCAGCAAACTGTAACTGTAAGTCTCTTGTTTATGTTTCTGCCAACACCAAGAAAATTTTGCTAGATTTATCTCGAGCATTTTTAATCGTCATTAATATAAGCTAAAGTGCATTGGATTTCTTTTTCCTCTGATGATGATCTGAATGCTGTTAACCGAATGAGTTATATATATTGTCTGCAGGAACCGGAATGTAGTTCCCTTTTGTGCAATTATCCTCAATGAGCTCATTTGTGGTGATCGGCTTGGAGGATTTCAACTCGGAGGTTATGTATGACATGAGCTTTTCTGCTGAACCAGATTTGAGTTGTACTTCAACTGCCAATTCTCACAGAACACAACACCACAACACATCTGCAGACCGAGTATTGTCTGCAGAAACCAATCTGGATTTCCAACGCAACCAGCAGGATTGTTCTGTTGAAACCCCAGCCCTTTGTAAACTGAAAAGGTTTTCACTGTATCGATTAGCAAACAAGACAGGTCACTAAACATGTCTGTGTAAACTATAAGGAAAGAATACATTTGTATGTGAATAGTTAGTTTCTTAGGTAAATTTCACTCTTTGTGGTCTCAAGGTTCTTCCATTGCTCATTTCTTTTTGGTTTCTTGAGTTCCCTCCATGTTTCAGCTTTCATTTTGTAGAGAAAGCAAAAATTGAGGAATAACAGGGATCTTTTCAGTTTGATGACTTGTTACAGTGGCAGTTGATGCAATTTTTACAGATACAAATCTACTTATTTAGAGGAATATCCTTTGTTATTATATTTATTAAAGGCTCATTGGTATATATAGTTGTGATCAAGGTGTATGGGTTAGCTCAAATTTAGTAAATCTTTGTTTAGAGTCTTAGCGGGGTTACGTAGACGGTTCAACTCTTGAACATGTCTATCATGTCGGATTTAACTATAGCTCGTTCAGTAGTAGCCAGTGTTAGGTTTGCAGCCTTAACCTACATTTAGGCACCACAAACACAAACAATACCAATGAGATCTTCATTATAACTAATTGGGCCTTACGGTGCAACTGCTTGCACTTGTTAAATGTATGAATCCTATTAAGGAAATGATTAAGGGCATTATCCAGAAGAGTACAAGAAGCCGAACATGTAAGTATTCTGATTCCAGTTGATGTTGATCCGTGTGATTAGTGAAAGATGATACCTATCTGCGATCGCAGCACCTACCATAAGAGTGCCCGCAGGGCATGAGGCGATGAGCATGTAGTGCTGACCGAACCTAGCAGATGGAAACAGCTCCACCATAGGAGTTCTCTATCAGCCAGTGCTTGTGAGTGATTCCTTCAGGTGTTGACTCAGCTTTCAACTGCAAAACGGTGGTCGGGTTTCAGATGGCAGCTCGATGAGTGTTGTGTTACCGTAAAACTCTTCCAAATTGTAAAAAGCCCTTAGTTGGGGAAGAAACATGGGGATAACTACATCACCTGGAACTATGACGGGAAGAAGCATGGCTAAATAAGTTTTAAAAATCAAGAAACTAGCTTACTTGATCAGGGTACTCAATCATGCTGGACATTAATGTGCCACATTGCCATTATTAACGACATATGTTATAGGATATGTGTATGTATCCAACACGGGAAAATCCAAAATTTTCAAGGCTGTTCCATAAATTTGAAGGTATTTAAAGGGCCATTTTTCTCAAAATCGTGTTAAAAAATGTGTTAGACATGATAGTTCAAGAAAAATCAAGACTCACTATGACACAAGAGTATAGTAAGAGAGCTGAAAATCAACGCCGGAAGCATTAGATTGGTTGGCACAAAATCCCTAATGTAAATAATTTGTCTCATTAAAATCTAAAAGCGTCCATGAGTTCGGTTTTGTATTTCCAGATGAAATTTTGCCATAATATTTCATCTCAGCCAAATCTCTTATTTTGGATCTACATTGAAACTCAAAAGACTATTATATTCTCCTTTTCTCCAAGTTCCAGCTTCCTTTCATCTTGAAAGATAAAACACACACAAAAATACTAGTTAATTCGTCATAATTACCAAAATAATTTATTGAGAGCGAAACAACATTGATTGTATTTCTACGTCAGGTTCGATTTCATCCCAATAAATGGATCCAAACTACTAGTTTTATAGAATACTCTACTCATCTAAACGTTATGTTCCAACATTGCTTAATTTGTTGTGAAGAGTTCTCTTTTTGGGTTTTACTAATTTTGTACTTGGAGACTTAAATATATTTGCTACTTTGAAAAACATTCTACAACATTGGTGTGCTTATCTCATTGATTTTATTTTAACTCTTAATTTTAGTCACCAAAATCAAACCTCTGTAATCTCTCTCTCTCTATATATAATTGTATATATACTTTTTAAAATTAATTGTGCTACATATTTTAAATTATGACTCTCATTTTAAATTGGTTCCTAAAGTTTAAGACGTTCTAATTACATTGTCAAACTATCAATGTTATATCAACCAGTTCTTCTATTATTGAAACCGTTAATTTAACCATTAAATAACATGTAAAATCTTATTTGACATAATTTAAAATAAAATTTTTAAAGAAAACTAAAACGTTGTCGCATAACTTTTAAAATCGGATTTTCACAACATCCATTTTGTAATATTCATTTTTTCTTTATAAATTATGTCTCATAATATCGGCATCTCGTTTAACGGTTAAATTAACGATTTTAGCAACAGAATAACCTTATAGACTTATCATTGATAGTTTGAAGATATAATTAGAATGTTTTAAATTTTGAAAACTAATTTAAAACGAAAGTCATAATTTGAAGGGTAAACTATAAAAATAGTCACTTTTGTTTGCCTCGGATTACATTTTAGTCACTTATGTTTGAAATGTTATATTTCAGTCACTTACGTCATCGTTTTGTTACGAAATGATCATTTTGTAATCAAACCTCTGTAATCTTTATATATCGTTAATTATTTTATGCATCTTTTTTCTGTAATCTTTTCATATATAATTGACTGAAAAAACTATTCTTATCCCAGTTGGATATCCAAGTTGGTATTTAAAACCTATTTGGACTGCCACGTAAGATTGATGTTAGGGAGGTAACAGAGCTTAACAACAAAGTGACTACTTCGTAACAAAATGATAACATAAGTAACTAAAACGTAACATTTCAAACATGAGTAACTAAAAGACAATTTGAGGCAAACAAAAGAGACTACTTTTATAGTTTACCATAATTTGAATGCCTTTGATGCAGTTGACTCTGTTTTTTACAAAATAAATACCTATTAGCTGAGTTGGTTGGATTGATTTTATATTCCGTAAATCTGGAGAAATTATTTTATAGATACTTCCCATTGCATTATTCATAATTCCTTTTCAATTATTTAATAACATTTCAATAAATTTTTTCATGTCATTGACACGTAATTTTGATAATTTTTTATCTCGAATCCCAAACCTAGATTCTCGAGTTCAGGTTCGGGGAATTCATGGTACAAGATTCAGATTTGGGTTTAGGGTTCAAGGTTTGGGCTTCAGAGTTTGAGTTTGGGATTCGAGGTTTGAGGTTTATAATTTAAGATTTTAAATTTGGGGTTTAAGGTTCTGATTCAAAATAAAAAATTATCAAAATTATATGTTAATGACATGAAAAAATTGTTGAAGTGTCATTAAATTATTGAATAAGACAATAAATAATGTTGTGAGAAAGATGCATAAAATAATTTCTCGTAAATCTAAATAGATTTTGTTTAAAAACTTTTACTAACATTAAAAGAGCCCAAAACATGAACAAAAGAAGAAGCCCAAAACACTTTCACCAGATTCACCTACACAGCATAATTCTGCTCAATTAAATGAAAATTTCTCATTACTTAAAAATATATCAATACCAATCACACAACTCAAAACATTTTACATTATTAATTTCCTCCTTCCAATAGTAAGTTTTGAAATAAAAAAAATACATTTAATTAATTCATATTTTTTTTCTAAATGATAACATATAAGGGCAAAATACCAAAAAAAGCCCTATTTTTTTAAAATTTACCGAAATGGGCCCGGTATTTTATTATTTATCGGAATGGGCCATTTTCTCCGAAATCGCGTCCACGTCAGCGCGATGTCAGGGGACGTGTCAGAACATCGCGTCCACGTCAGCGCGCTTTGCTTACGTGGACACAAATCGCGCCTACGAGGACGCGATTTGCTGACGTGGATGAACAGTTTATGTTTTTTAACTTGGAAAACTTTGAAAGGCCATAACTTTTGGCTCGGTTGTCCTATTGAGATGCTTTTTTTTTTATTTCGAATAACTTTTCGAGATCTACACACTGACAAACAGCCGAAGGCGGTTTGCCGCAGTTTTCGTCGAAAAAGATCCTTTTTTGCCCCTAATTTTCGATTTTTTCGGTTTAAAATTGAATTTTGAAACATTCAAATCATTATGTTCCTTAATTAGTTGAAGTAAACACCGGATTTTTTTTACAAAATTATTGTATTATTTTTTCTGATTTGACACGCGTATGGAATAGGTCCGATAAATCGTTAGAACGTAAGTAATATAATTAAGATAATAACAGTATTTCTATAATATGTCAATTAATTAGTTTAGCTTAGTTGGTTAAGATGCTTGCTCTTTTCCCTTAGTATTTATTTTTTCAAAATACCAAAAAAGCCATATATTTTTAAAATTTATCGAAATGGGCCCGGTATTTTATTTTTTTGACCGTTGGGTACTGTTCACATGCGGGCCGAAATCGCGTCCACGTCAGCGCGAGATGATGACATCGTGCTGACGTGGACGCGATTTCCCGAAAAAAGGACCATTCCGGTAAATAATTAAAAAATGGGCCCATTTCGATATTTTTTTAAAAAAAGGGCTTTTATTGGTAAATTACCCAACATATAATTCATGAAAAAAAATATATATAAAAAAAACACTGTCACCACATTGTCATGATAATGTCACACATTTTCTTCTAATAAATGCAAGAGGAAAAAAAGATCTGAAGAAGGTAGAAAAAAATGCAATAACTATAGGTGTGATGATTAATTTCTGTCAAAAAATGTTCAGTACTGTGTTACTGCATATATATATATATGAAAGCAACTCAACATCTACTTCATGGGGTTTATCTTCTTCTTAATAAATTGTCCTTGAAAATAAAAACAAAATAAGAAAATGGAGGTCCAATCCATTTCAATTCATGAATGATGAAAATCAATTAATAATTTCCAATGGACTGAAACTGGGTTCTGTTTTTTGGGTTAGCAGATTATTGAGGAAATGAATGTGAAAATAACTTTTGTCTTAAAATAGGACAAGGGTAGGGAAAATAATGCACATGGAAAAAGATCAGACCAGACATCATCAGACATTGTAAAATATAAAAATATATTATTTTATTATTAAAAATCTGAAATAAATAATTTGATTGGGAAGTGTGTCATTGATCTTGCAAGTGCAAAAAAATAAAAGAAAAACTCAGTTGCTATTTTCAGGCCCATATTTCCACTGAAATTTCCCAAAAAACTTTTTTTTTATTTAATTTAATGTTTTTTTTTTGTTTGTTTGGTTGCCGTTTGCATTATTCATGCAAAGTTGACAGTCACGTTTGCCCTACCAAAGTAAGGTCACCATTTAGTTCAGTAAAGAAAATAAAATATATTATATATAGTTTTGAGGGAAGTGAATATATATAATAAATTTGCTGGCATTTTACATTTTTATAATATATAAATCTTATAACTTACTTCTATATACAAGATCGAGTAATAAAAAGTTTGATGTTTTTAAATAAGATTTGAGTTTGATATAAATAGAGAAAATAAAACTTGAAGAATTCATCCTTCAGAATGAGATTGGACCGAACTAGAATCGGGGTTTAGTCGGAACCCTTTTAGGTATTGAAAAATGAAGGGTTAAATTATTTTTGAAGTTTGAACTTGACAATTACTCTACATCAAGGCTTGAACTTGACATTTGTTCCTATATCGGGACTAGAATTTTTTTTTGTCTAAATTAATCCTTGATGTTTTCTTGAAAATCTTAAAGTTGAAATCACAATATAAAAAAAATACTAAATTCAAGAATTAATTTAAATTAAAACCCAAATAATAATTTAATCCAAAAATAAAAGATGAATATATTTGTTTGCTCAGTCCAAGCAGGGTATGTTTCCAATTCAAGAAATAATGATAGCTCAAACAGAAACCCAACATCAAGCATTCATTAACACCATTACTTGGTAAGAGCGAAAAAGAAGAAGAAATAAAGTTCAAGAAAGGAAATATTTTCGAAGAAATATCTAATTTATCTTATATGTCATTATAATATAATTGTCACATTTTAAAATAAATAATTTAATAAATTAAATTAAAAATTATCTTAAAAATATACAATTTCGAGATTTATTTTAACATTAATTTTATTATAAATTCTTATAATATCTGTTTCTTTTTATATAATGTCTAGAATTGTTCATAGCCCTTCCCCAATCATTAAATATGAGGATAATGTATTTTAGCACATTTAAACACACATTCTCTTATCTTGATAATAATAATATCATACCAATCAATTAAAATTCAATCTGCAAGTTTAAGATTTTTAAATAATACTTATATATATCATATAAAATGATGAATGTGACTTGGTCAAAGTTATGATTTGAATCATATATAAGTATATATGTATGTATATGTATATGCATATATTTTGTATAGATAATAAACTAGATTCCCAGTGAAAAAAATACAAAATAGTAGTGCAAGATAATAGATTCTCATTGTGTGTGATATATAAAAAAAAGTTGGATATCACATGAAGAATACTCAATACCCATAACTTTAATAAGTTTTTTTTCTTCTTTTTTGAATTTAATAACTTTAATAAGTTGAATGTGAGAGAAAGGGAAAAATAAAGTTAAAGGAAACCTATATAAATCAAGTCAATTGGTGCTATATATATAAAATAATAATTCAATGCCTTTAAAAGAGGGAAGCACAAAAAACATGATCCCCTCTTCATATCTATCATATTCATATTCTTTCTCTTTTCTTTTTTAATTATGTATATATTTTTGATGTCTTAATTTATGATGACAAGATGTATATATTCAAGAGCAATGACTATCCCAATTTTCACCTTTCTTTTAATATTCTTTATATTCAAGTGCTCTATTTCAAAAAGTCGATTGGATGTTAGCTCAATTGATATTAATATTATTGTCAGTGTAGGAGGATGTGGGTTCGAGTATACTGAAATGTATTATCCCCTTATTTAAGAGTTAAGAGGGACTATTCTAGACTTTATCTCAAAAAGAACAGATGTGATAAGAACTTATAATGAGATTAATGTTAAAAAAAATTAAAATATAATAAAAAATAATAGTATTTGTGGAATTGAAAATTTTCAAAGAGAATATAACAAACTTTTGTGATGACTAAGACAAAACCTTATTATTATTTTGACATTAAAGTAAATCTAACTTTTCTTTAATAATTAACTTTGCCTTTTCATGTGTTTTTCTTTCATGATTTTGGTGGTGTGCTGGGTTGAATGTAAGTATAATGATTAATCAATAGGGTTGGATTTATGTGAGCAATAATAGAGCTAGAAAATTGAAAAAGAAAAAAGATATGAAGAAAGTACAATGAACAAATAATCATTAATAACCTTTTACATTTAAAAAAGAAATTGTTGTAATTGGAATCTATATATGTCTATAAAAATACTAAAATGAATCAATACATTAATTTAATTAAAAATTTTATTTTAATAGTAAAAATGGATGAAATTTTTAACAGTTTGACCAATTTACACTTTAATGTAACGTATAGGGGAGAGAGTAAAATGTAATCCAACTCTTAATACAAAAGCTTCCGTGTAAGGGTGAGTGTTCGATCGAATTGAGTAAAAATTTTACGTTAATCGAGTTGACGAGTCTTATTTTATCATCCTAATTCAATTTGATTTTTTTTAAAATTAAATCGAGTGAAATGAAATAAGAGTTGAACCGAATCAAGTGAAATTGTTCGAGTTAAACTAAAAAATCTAACATGTCAAATTAAAATATTATTACAATATAACTAATTCTATTTTAGAGTATATAAATTTGAAACCATATATATTTGATAACTTTTTCAAAGCAAAATAAAAAGAAAAATACTTTAGTATGATAAAGTACTTGAATCGTTAATTAACTTATTTAGGTCCCAAAATTATTATTTTAGAAAATTTTAAATTTCTTTAGATCTTTTTATAATTTTTAAAAATATAAAATATAAAATTTTATAAATATTTTTAATTTTGATTTTGATTTTTTTTGTAAATTTTGTTGAGAGAGAGATCAATTTACTCATTTTCAAAATAGACAGGGATCAAAAGGGTGTTTATATCAATCTGTTATTTGAATTGTAAAATTCAACTCGACTCGAACTCAAAACTCGAATAAGTTGAACAACTCGATTTGATTAACTTGAAGTGCAATTTTTTTTTTGAATTTTTCGAATCGAATCGAATTTTACTCATCTCTACTTCCATGATACTTATTACTCTAAGCGTGCTGATTTGATTTTAATTCTAAAAAAAGCATGATATATGAAATTACTTAAATAACTTTTTTATTAAAAAATTGATATAATATATCATTACTTTATTTATTTTCACATGCATGATCTAATATTTTTATTGTAATTAGATCCCCACAACAATTTTCACTCATTAATTTAGTCCTTTTTAAAAAATCTAACCTCAATTATCAATTAATTTTCCAACTTCCAAGCAATTGCTTGACAGATCCATGAAAGGGAAATATGAGTAAATGGGAAGTGGCAATGAATTTATTAATGAAAAATAATGGCCCTCACTGTCTGTACGGCCTGCCTTACAAGGCACATCTTTTCTTATAATCTTTTTAATTAATTAATCTAAATAATATATAAACCCATGTGGGTTTATGATAATTAAAATCTTTAGTAATTATTTTAAGATAAAAATATCTTTTATGATTAAAATATGTTAAGGTTTTTCTTGTATGTTTATTAGAGAAGTCATCTATTTTGTCATTTTGTCTCCTTAAATGAAGCTAATTTGTCTAATCTTTGCTTAAGTTAAAAAAATTTTAAATGCTAAAACCCTAAAGTGTGAAGCACTTTATATATATTGCTCCAAAATTAAGCTTTTTATTAATGAAGATGGAGATTTGCATTAGAAGCATAACATTAGTACATTATTTTGTTACTATGCGACATAAAATAAAATAATTTATGTGTTTTGTCATTGTGTCTTAAAATAAGTCATATCCTTATATTCGATTCTAATTTGGGTTGGTATAGCATGGCATATATGGAAGAATAAAAATCTATTTGTTTTTCAAGGCTTATCATGGAGTTTAACAAAGACCATTAAGATATTTGTTTGTTGAGCAAGGCCGTATATTGCTACCCATGCGTGGGATCCGTCTAAAGATTCAAACGAAGAGTCTGAGCAAATCTTAGGAACAATCGTAGAATAGGCAAGTAGATTTAGGCTTTTGTATGCTTTTTTTTAGTTTAGCTAGGTTTTCCCAAAAAGAAATGAGGGTAAAATATTTTGTTTTGGTTTGTTTGAATATTTTGATTCGGGTATTTGAATTTAATGTAAAATTTGATTGAATTAAAATCGAAGTTTGATATGTATAATTATATCAAATTAATGTTTATATGCTGCGTTTCATATTAAATTAAAATTTACGTTTAGTTTTGAAAATTATCTCTTAAAAAGAGGATAAAGCAACATTTAACCTGAACTTGCTATTTTTTCATAGTTTAATCCTTACACTTTTTTGTCCGCATTAGCTTGAAATTTGAAAAATTTTCTCAATTTATTTTATTAAGGTGTAATGACATAGCACGTTAAGATTGTGTCATATTATCACTTGAAAATTTTTAAACTTTTATATAAAATCTAAAAATAAAAAAATTCAAATGATAACATGAGACAATCCTAAGTTTTCACATCATAATACCTTAATGAAATATTCCAAATTTAATGATCAAATTGAGAAATTATCAACTTTTGTGACTTGTAATATGAACTCTAGAAAAGTCCAAGGACCAAAAATGAAAATTAGTAAATCGAGGGACTAAATGTTACTTTATCCCCTTTAAAGTATACCAAACTTGAGCACGAAAACAAATAGTAGAAAACAATCCAAACAAGTCTTGTGATGCTACTCTTTTCACCCTAACAAATTCAAATCTTTGCCTTCTGAAAGTTGATTCTTATACACTTTCCCACTTTGAACCTTAAAGGCTAAGTTTGTTGAAATTTCTTCAACATAATATATCTAGAGAGAAAAAGATTAAGACTATTATATATTTCACATCACATAGTAATTAAATAATAAAAAATATTGAACTCGTATGTTGGTTTGATGGTTGAGGTGTTTGTTGTCTCAAATGTGATCTGGATTCGAGTTGTGTTGGTCACGCTGTTAGAGCTTTACCCTCATTTTATAATTCACTCAAACAAAATTATTTTAGTAATTTATTAATGATTATTATAATACATATATTTGATTAGTTTAGTAAAATCTTATTACGTTGCATGAATAAAGCTAATATAAGTTAACGTGATATGACTATTTCATATATTCGTTTTTCTATCTTTTGGTGTTATTTTTAAATTTGGAGAATTCTAGTGAAATGAATAGACTTGAATTCAAGGGTTAAATTAAATTTTGGGGTTTGAATTTGGGAATTGATATTGTTTTTATATTGGGGTTTGATTTTTTATTATTATTTTAGTGATTGATATTTCCTTAAAAACCTTAAAGTTCAGGTCCTAACGTGAAAACAATTGCCATGTTCAGGCCCCAATATGAGAATAATTGTCAAGTTTAGGGGCTAACTTCGATAAAAAGAAGAAGAAGTTCAAGTACCAATGTAGGAACAAATGCCTAGTTTATCCCCAATGTAGAATAATTAGCAAGTTCAGGGCCTAATTTGGAAAAAAAAAGTTTAGACCCTAATATGAGAACAATTGCCAAGTTCAAGTCCTAAATAATGATTTTACCTTATGAAAAAACATCTCATACAATTGCATGTATAGTTTTTTAAACTTTATAAGCGGATTTAGGATGTGACAAGTATATTATAGGATGTAGTAAAAAAAATTAAAACATAGTAATAAATGTGACATTTATCACACACTCAACCAGTTTCTGGAGTCTAAAAAACTGTGCTTGAAATACTTATCATATATATATATGAAGTTAGAATTATACTAAGCGTTGAATACATCATCATAAGCGATAAATTGAATAACTAATTCAACAACTAACTACATTTAAACTAACTATAATCGAATAAATCTGAAAAATAATCCATATATTTATATACGGTGAGACTTGAACATTGATTCTCAAATTTTCCCTAATGAACCAAAAGTTTTAAATTTAAGGAGATAAATTAGGTAAAGTTTATTGACATTTTGGTAAAGATAAAAATAAAATGCTGTCTCAAATTTAATGGTTATCTTAATTCTAGTCCCCCAATAAATCAATGCCCCTCTAATTTTCTTTGGAAGTTCCACCCAAAACATAAAAATTATCATCCATGAAATTCAATTTCGGCCAAACCTATATTTCTAGAAATCAAAATGTGCATAAATTTGTTGGGTTTGATTCAACTTAAATTATTATTTAATATTTTAAAAAATAATTTAATATAAATTTAAATATGGAAAATATAAATAAAAATGTGTTTGATAATTGACGTTAAAAGCCATATAATATTTAACTTATTTAAATATTTCATTTTTCAAAATTTAAAATTTACATTTATCATCCATTTTTATTATTCAAAACTCAATACTTATTTTTTCTGATGCGATGCCTAAATCTACTCATAATCCCTTCCCACCCGTAAATAGGAGGATAAACACAATTTTAACGCGATTGAACCCACGTTCTCTTGTTCTGACAACAACACTAATATCAAAATTCAATACTTACTAAATTTGATTTTTCAATTATTATTATTTTAAAAATCTATCCAAACATTAAAATTTGGTACATAGACAAATAAGATGATTTAAAGTTAAGAATAATAACTTTGTTAAATTATTATTTAAATGTGAATCCATGTACGTTGATACGATAACTTTGATGATTGTGTTGGCATAAACAAGAAGCATTCACGAATTACCGAATTTGGGGTTGAATTTTTCATAGCCTTTTGCTTTTTAGCATTTATTATAGACATTAGTTAAGCACGTTTTGTTGTAATTAATAACACTTCAATTACAACACAATGCATACATAATTGCATTTATATATGTTTTTGAGGTTACAGGATAGTTGTGTAAGTATTACATATTCGAATAAAATATTATTAAAATTAACTATTATAAAATAAAATTAGTAAATGTAAAATTTTCATTTAAGCCCTTTAAAATTTTAAATTAGTAAATATAAAATTATACTTTGGTCCCTCTAAAAATAATAAAATTTGATTTAATCCTTTAAAATTATAGAGATGCAGACTATTAAAATAGTGAAATTGTATTTTATCATAATAAAATTACAATTTAATTTCGTACCCTAAAAATTTTCTTTTACATTTCCCTAGTTTCGAGGTTTAAAACGTGATTAAAAGGCATTAATGAGAATTTGGTTCAAAGGTAAAGTTGAAGCTTATAATTCATAAAAAAAAGGATTATTCTATCACTTAATATTGAAAATTTCAATTTATTTTATTATATTATCTTTAAAATACTTTACTTTTAAAAGTTTATAAAATAATTTGATTATATTTTATAAATAATACACCAAGCATATTTTATAATTTAAATTTAATACTTAAATAATTACATATGAGTTATAATTATATAATTTGTATAAAAACCGATATATTAAATTCGTTTTAAATATATTATAATTAATGATAAAATTCAGTTTCATAAGTCCAGTTTGAATAAAATTGTATTGAAGAAGACAACTTCTTGTCTTAATAAACCTTAAGTGTCTTTCAATTCTACCTAATGAAATTTATATGCTTCCATTGAAGTCAAATTTAACTTTTGATTATCATTTAAATCAACGTAGATAAAAAGAATTCAACTAATTATCTAATCATAGATTTCTATTAAACCTATCCAAACTTAAAATCAAATTTGCCCCACAATCATAAAATTAGGTATTACCTTTTTAAAATTTGAAACCCCAATTGATTGGATTTTTAATTTAATTTTATTATAGAGTTAGATCATGTTTGTTCTTTCTGACACAACGCCTATAACTATCCATAACCCCTCCCCATTACATTCAAGTTTATAATATAAAGAGACATTAAACATGAAAAAGCTCCATTATGCTCACGTATTACGGTACTCGAATAACCTCATGTTTCCCATCCCCTTAAGGGGACCAAAACCACAATTTGACATAAAAAAATACTAAGGTGAAGGAGATGTAGACACGTGGCATGAGAAAATGCGGGAACAAAACAAATTATAAGGCTAACGCTTCCATCATCCATTTCCCACATGGGACCCGCATGGATTCAATTTTATTTATTTATTTAATTTTTCAAATAGAAAAAGCCAAAGGACCAGCACTTCTTTCCCCGGGTACACCGTACCCGTCCCCTCTTTTCTCTCTCATTATTATTATTATTATTATTATTATTATTTTTCTCTTTCACAACGCCTCCAACGTTTTTATTTAATTAAATTTAATTTTAAATTATTATGTTTGACAATCCCTGGAAGGGTGGGTCCCCTGTCACTTGCCACGCTGGGAAGGTTTTTTCTTGAGTTGCGGGTCCCACGGTTTGTCCTCATCTCACTCTCACCCTGTCCCACACGTGTACTAGTGGACCCCACCTTTTTTTTCTTTCACGTTGTTTCAGGAGAGGGTATCAAGGAAAAGTTTAAAAAAAAAAATAAAAACAACAGCATCCCCGGCTCAGCTTACGTGGACGTTTATACACGTGGCGGAAACCCTGACTGTCAGTTATTGAATCCTTCATCACGGTAAACCCGGTTATGTATTTCCCTATAATGCCCCTGGGAAGTTACGAAAATTACGAGCTAATCTCTGATCTATGTTCTTTTCCTGGTCTAATGCTGGTCTCAGTCCCTGCATTCTTTACATATTTATGATTTAGTCATTCTACTCTTTTTATTTAATTTTTGAAGTCCGATTGTTACCGCTTTTAAAGTAATGTCATTTAAATGACTCGCTTAGTTTAGATTGAATTCTATGCACTTTTAAATTAGTCACGTGCTTAATTTTTTAAAATGTTAAAAATTTCACATAATTCAATTTAATAAAAAAAAATTAACCTTGTTATCCATTGATCTTTAAATATTTAATAAGAAAAAGTAAGGAGACTAAATTTCTGAAATAAAAAGTAGGACTAAATTATAAATGGAAATGAAAATTTTAACCTTGTTATCCATTGATCTTTAAATATTTAATAAGAAAAAGTAAGGAGACTAAATTTCTGAAATAAAAAAGTAGGACTAAATTATAAATGGAAAGAATACAGGGATCCAGAGCAGAAATCTACTCTTTTTTTTCTTCGTTTTATTGGACTGTTTAATTGAGAGTGAAGTAAGAGAGAGGGAAAGAGGTTAATTTGGTAAAGAAATCCTAAAATAGACAAAATACCCAAAAACCAACAAACAAATCTGCCTTTTTATAACCTTTATTTTCTACCTTCATAAATGCAAAATCTTTATTAAAAAAAACCGAACCGAACCAAACCCTAAATAAACCCCACCCATAACAGCAGCCTTTACCCCCTCTCTATAATTTCTGTTTCTCTCTTTCGTTTCTCCATACCCCCCTCTTAAAAAACCAAAGCCAAAGCAAAATCCAACTCGAAACGCTATCTTCTTTTTTCTCTGTAAAAAGATATCTATGGCTGTTGAAGCTAGGCATCTTAATCTTTTCCCCCCTCAGTTTACAGGAAACAGGTTGGTTTCAAATACCCAATTCTCCAATTAACGATTTCTTATTTTTTGAATCGTTTGAAAGACTGAAAATCGGTTTTTTTTTTTGGAACCTTTTACAGGGAGATGATGAATCCAATTCAAGGAAACGGGAATATGTATCAAACGGAGATTGGGTATGGGGTTCCGTTATCGGGAACCACGACGGTGGCGGAAGGGTTGCTTCCGTTGTATAACTCAACGGCTACGGCGGCGATGAAATCGGAGAGTAGTTTGACGTACAACAACAATGTTCTTCCTTTACCGAGGAAGCGTTCGAGGGATTCGATTAATCCGATCCTTTCGTTTCCTTCACCGGTTCAACAACAAAGTAATAATAACAACGGCAATAATAAGACTTGTTTTCTTGGTCATGATATTTCTTTTCATATGGAGCAACAACAGTTGGATATTGATCGCATCATCTCCCAACATGTGAGTTTTGAATTTTTTTTGTGTGTTTTGAAATGGGGTTTTTCGTTTTTGGTTGATGATTTGATGTTGATGCGATTTGTTTTTTTTTTTTTTAGATGGAGAAAATGAGAGTGGAAATGGAGGAAAGAAGGAAGAGACAAGCCAGGAAGATAATGGAAGCAATCGAAGGTGGAGTGATGAAGAAACTAAAAGCCAAAGAAGAAGAGATTGAAAAGATTGGGAAATTAAATTGGGCACTCGAAGAAAGGGTGAAATCACTATGCGTAGAGAACCAAATATGGCGAGATTTGGCTCAAACCAACGAGGCAACAGCCAACGCGTTACGGACCAACTTAGAACAAGTACTCGCCGCCGCTGCCAACAACCGTGAGGAAGCGGAAGCGGCGGCGGCAGACGAGGTGCACGATGCACAATCTTGTTGCGGGAGCAACTGGGAAGCAACAGCGGAGAAAACCGTCGCCGGTGGTGGAGGACGGGAGTGTAGGAATTGCGGGAAGGAAGAAGCGTGTGTGCTGCTGTTGCCGTGTAGGCATTTGTGCTTGTGTACGATTTGTGGGTCTACACTTCACGTTTGCCCCGTTTGTAAATCCACTAAAAATGCTAGTGTTCATGTTAACTTGTGATAAACCCCTCAAAGAAAAAAAAAATACCCAAAAAATATTTTCAAGAAGAAATTGTTGGATTCCAAAATTTTGTAATTAGTTTAGATTAATTCTTTTTCCTTTCCTCTCTTTGAATTCTCCAGTTTGGGTTTTAGACAATTTAGTCCTTAGTATGTTCTTTGTTTTTTTTTTTTAAATTATTAATTTCTATTAATACTTGAGAAGAAAGGAGGAAATTGCAACGAATTTTGCTTTTGTTTCTTCCAACAATGATGAGGTAGGGAAATTTTTGCATTTGGTGTCTATAGTTTTAGCAAATTTCATTCTTTTAAAATTTAATCTTATCACTTTTAAAAAATTGCAAATTGTTTATTTTTCGGAATTTGTAGGGTAAATTTGTTTAAAAATATTTTCTTTGATAAATTTTAAACTTAAATTATACCGAATTTCTCGATGTTTTCACTAAAACATTATATTGTATTTAAATTATTCGATTAGATAATAAGAGTTATCATTGGTTCATTTCGAAATTGACGAAATTAATATACTTTAATTATTATATAAGAGTGTAAAAATATTTGAATTCATGTTATTTTAAAAATAGGGTTATCAGAATTTTAATCAAAAAATAATTTTATTTTTGGTAATATAACAGTAATAAATACATAATTTTCAAACTTGGGAGGCGCACGTTAGCAGAAGGAGTTAAATTTTAAAAAAAAAAAAGATAAAAGGGCAACATGTGTGGGACCCACTCAGTGAAGGGCATCTACCCGACAGATGGATAGAGGAGTGGAAGAAGAAGCTGAGAAAAAAAAAAAAGGGGGGTTAAAAAGGCAGATAGGAGTGTAGGAATGACGCGCAAGAGCGCGTGGAGTCAACCGGAATGAAAGGGACAGGTGTGAGGCAAAAGCTGACACGTAGGACGCGCGCAAATGTCGCTGTTGTTTGTGCTGCCGCTGTTTGGCAGTACTAGTAGGTCCCACTTCTTTTCTCTTTCCCTTGTCACCAAAACGCACCGTTTAAACTGTCCCATTTTTACTAAAATCTCCAAATAAATCCTTATCAATAGAACAACACTTATTTTCTTTTTAAAGATAAGTTTTAAAATGAAAAAGAAAATTTGATAATTATATATATTAAATATATTGATAATTATAAAACCTTGAAAAATCTAGATTAAAATGATTTTTGAATTTTATCTTGATAATGTTGAAATTCAAGGACAAAATCAAGAATTTTGTGGAAAGTGGATATAAAATTTAAAAATATATATTAACATGGGTTAAATTGATTTTCTTTTCTTTTTTTTTTTACTACGGAGAGCAGTCAAACATTTAATAAAGTAGCTAAAGGGATTAATTGAATTATTAATACTTGAGATGGATTAAAATTGCAATTGTACCATTAATAAAAAATTTAGAATTTAGAAAAATAGTAAAAAGATATATAAATTCAGAAGACACGAGAAAGAAGAGGAGCAGAGCCAAAAGTGGTAAAAAAAAGGACAAAAGGAAAACAAAACAGTCGACATAAAGTACGAAAAAAGTCTCTTCTCTTCTGCTCAAAATCGTATCTTTCGCATTTTTCTTGACGTATTTTAGACGTCGACTTTATTTAATTTTTGTTTAAATTTAAAAAAGGATGAAATTTATTTATTTATTTTAAAAAAAAACCATAAATGGTAAAGCATCTTATCAGAAGTTGGATTACCAAAGGGAATATTGAAAAGGAGGTGTCGGCGGTGGTCGACGGAGGCGTATCGCATCGCACGGCACGTTACACTGTCTACCCCCTATCACTTCTACATTGACTGTTATTTATATTTAAAGATTATTCTAAATTTTATGATAATAGTTTTATTTTACATAATATTTTAATTACAATTACCAATTATCGTCATTTTTAATAAAAATTAATAATTTAATATTATCGAGTTTTGAAATTTTACAAATCGGATTATAACAGTGAAGAAGTTAATAGATAGAGAAACTTAATTCTGAATTTAATAACTATTTTTAAGGTTCAAACTCGAATTCTCTTATTATGTGTACAACATATTTTACTATTACACCTTATACTTTATCGATATCATATGTTTCGTTTAAATATGCTTGAAAATAAATTTGTTATTTATGATTTTTTTAAAAGTATCATTAGTACAAATATAATACAATTACAAGTACAAGACATGTATAAATATATATCTGGTCAATTATGGATCTAACCAATAAAATGCACAAAGAACAAAGAATCGAACAAAGCCGAACTAACCCGAGAAAACTCAGATAAAATCCACACAAAATATACACAATAAATTTATTTGTTTTTGCATCAAATTTATGATGTGAGTTAACGTATTCACATGCATATATATTGACAAAAAGAGAGAAAAAAGAAGAAGAAAAAGGAGATAAGGCTAAGGAGATGGCTATATAGTTTGGTTGCCATTTATCATAAGTTGAAAATGACATTAGGGATTCATGAATTTTGAAATGTATTGAAATTTAATTTATCTTTAGGGTTCATGCATGTGCTTTTACGATTTTATATTTTTAATGTTAGATTGATTGCTCAATCATGCATGAACTGATCTTATGGTTCATGAATTTGATATTTATTTATTTATTTTTGATAAAAATAAATTATCAGACTTATTTACATTGAATATTCTTATCAAGTTTTTAGTAAGTTAATTTTTAAAATGTTTTTTAATAATTCTTTTGAACAGTTTTATTATAAGTTCTGGTGATCATATCTGTTCATTTTCAATCCATAAATAGGAGGATAATGGGCTTCATGTCCTCCTACATCAACAACAATAACTGTGCCAATCGAACTAAGCCTCAAACTATAATATTAATTCTAAATAATCACATCATATAAATCTTAATTTATATCTTTGGCTTTGTTTATCAATGAACCCCAAACATGGTCAATTATTTACAAGTAAGTCACCTTCATTAATTTCGTTTTCAACAACCAAAAATCAAAGCCTCAATTTTTGTCCAACAAGTGGAAAATTTTGGAACTATTTGCTAAAGAGGAGAGATAACAAAAGAGATCCATAAATAAATAGTGGTGATAATATTTTATTAAATTTATTTTTGTTAAAGGTCAATAACGGGGTTTTTCTAAAAAAAATTCAAAGAAATGCCAAGAAAATTTTATTTAGTTTTTTAAAAAAAAGGAAATTAGTATATACTATTTGCTAAATATTTATAACCTCAAATAACGTTAAATATAATATTTTCAAATTTTCCTAAGCCTAAGAAATCATTCAAATTACGAAAGATTCAAACTTGATTTTTGAACAAGGAATGCATAGCTTGGTATTATTATAAATAATTATTATATAATACAATAAAAGAATCTTGTCATTTTATCAATTGAATCTCAAATGGTACGTAATTTACGTTAAAATTTTCGGTTGATACCAATATTAAATTTTAAAATTAAACAACTGTTAATGTTTATTAATACATATTATTTTATTTGAACATAAAATTTTCGAGATGGAGGGGCATAGACAAGGGGGACGGGTAGTGACCTTGACGATAAAATCGGCTCCACTGGGAGAAGTTTTTGAAGTGTTGTCTTCGGAGACGCCGACTCGACCCCTCAACAATAGAAGGTATTGTCCCACGGAGAGGGTTTTGTCCCCATTCCTAAAGGGCCATGTACTGTTCATGGAGGCCGGGTGCCTTGACCATACGTAGACGTACGACCACCCACCAAAAGGTGACGTATGCGTCTTGTCCTTGGCAGGATTTGAACCTCTGACCTATGGAATGTAGGTCACTCGATTCACGAAGGGGTCACCTTGACCATAGGTGGATGTACAAGCACTCACGAAGAGGCGACGTGAGCGTCTTGCCCTTGGCAAAATTCAAACCCTTGACCTATGGAATTTAGGTCACCACATACGGTTGAGTATTCCCAAGAAAAACACTTTGAAGACTTCTCCCAGAAGAGTTGATCTCCCCTCAACAATACTTTAAATTCTAAAAAAATTATAATTAATCCCTAATTCCTTCAAAGTAATTTTCTAACTTAATCGAAAATATATTTTATTGATAAAATACAATTAAAATTTTATTCTTTTAAATATTTTCACAAATATCTATTCTTAATTGACTAAACTTTATGGTGGGAAACACATAGACTTGGGATTAATTCAACCATATATGCTTAGATGTGCCCCTCACAAATTAATTAATGGCAAACCATTTTTTTCTTTTTCTTATTGAAAAAATAGGGAAATTCTATTCTAAAAGATGGTGGCAACATGCATAACCTAACACACAAGAATATTGGAAACATAACTCCTCGTGACTAAGGAACCCATCATCTTAAATTTTTTAATTAATCTTTAGCATCATATCACTTGGTCCCAAAAATATAATAAAATATTTATTTAAATGTTGATATAGTTAATGGTTGATAAGTTGTTAAGGGATAGATTCAATTCCAATAAAAAAAGTTGCAAATAGAAGTGAATAAAATATGGTATCTTTCAAGATTGAATTGGGATTGTGAATGAGGAATTAAGTACTAATTTATTTAATTATTTTAATGACACCTACCCATTATCAACGTTTCTAGGTTTAAGTGGTGTATTGTACATTGGAATCCCAAATCTATATATATTTATTCAACAAAAATTACATCATACATCGAATAAGTTTAGATTATTCCGAAATTAAAGGAGATTAAAAAAAATATTTATACATCTTATACTTACATTTTGTTAATCCTGTTGATCAAAATCATTTCTTACAATCACTTTCTAAGCTAAAAGCATCTGCGAGTCTTAAACCCTATAAATCCAAGTCCTCGTAAGCTTATATGGCGAGAGCCGTTTCTCTTTGGGTGAAATTAAATTGTATATTTTTATGATAGTATAAATATAATTGCATTATTTTAATACCCTATATCTTTATACTTTTTAAAGAATTAAACCAAAATTTTATCATTTTTTACGATGCCAAAGTGCAAATTTACCATTGGCCTAAAATGGAAAGCGGAGCCCCTGCTAACCCCTGGCTTTGCCACTACCCCTAGTGTGGACAAAAACTTACCAATTTTACGTCATATATCTCTGTTGGCTTGATGTGACAATTCATATCTAAGAAGGCAAAATATCAATAGGTCAGTTGGCAAGGGTGAAGCCAGAAATTTTTTTTAGGGGCCGAGATTAAATTATATACTTTTATAAGACCTAAAATGCAATTTCACTCTTTTGCTGGCTTATATTTTTATGGTTTTCAAATTGACTAAATTAAAATTCTAGAATTTTGAGGGGCAAACTATAATTTTACCATATATTAACTTAAGATTTTATAAATTTTTGTGGGTTTAAAGAAGTAATGTCTCATTTTAAGAGAGTCGGGACCAGGGCCGTTGCTAGCCTTTTGGAAAAATTCGGTTTAGAAAACGATTTTTAGTTACAACAAAAGTTTAAAATTTTAAAAAATCGAGCAATTTATGATATTTATAGCAATAAACGTTTCCTAAAAAGTAATTTTACCGTAATAAAGTAATTCTGTTAAAGTGGTGATAATTTTACCGTAAATGAATCTATAAGAAAATATATTTAATTTCCTCATTCAAATGGAATCATAATGACTAATTAATGTAATTCCATCTTGAACTTCAATTATTTAATTATAATTAGTTAAACAATAATTTGAAAACCTTAAATTAATTTCTTAAATAATTTATATACTTAGTGAGAAAATACATTCATTTATGAATGTAACCCATTTATTTAGTTTTATCATTTTTGTTCATTTGGTTCTAGTCATGAAGTCATCCCACTATAGTATCGTGACTGAGTTCTCCCTAATTACATACTATTATGAAAGCTACTTAATCAATAATTGTCCAATGATCTTGTCATAGGTGTGTTACCTTCGTAGGATATCCTTCATCTCTTTGAGGTAAATTCATTCTCCCAATATGATCCTATTTTATCTCACGGTAGCCATTACATTTTCCTTCATGAAAAGTTAATTACTATAAAATAGTAATCAAGTCATTTATCACAAAGACAAACGACCTGTGACCACGTTTACCTTTTATCTATCATGTAATGCCGATGAGAGGATATTGTTTACCTATTAGTTGGGCTATGAATTTCTCTATTGTGAATGATGTTACATATTGCAAAAGTCGTATACCCGATGCATCGACTTTTAGTTCTTGCTCTATTTGAATCAAGTTTTTACTTGTATCAAACTGAATAAATTTATAAACAAATCTATGATCTATTTTACTTGAGTCCTACCCGAGATATTGTCAGGTCAGTCAGTCACATTTATGACGTCTTCCCAATTGGACTTGATAGACGACAAATTAGTCTTCCAATCGGTTTGTTCATTTCCGATTAAACCAAGAACATGTTTAGGTTCATCTTCTAATAGAAGTTGTCTTTCCATATTATGATCCAACCACGTAATACTGCTTAGTATTAATTAAATATTAGATAACTAGTGAACCAATATTTTGCTTCCATTTTGCCTTACGTGCAAAACTATTAAAGACAATATATAAAAAAGGTATAAATGTAATTAATTGATATTTTTATTAAATCAATTTATTTGAAAAATACAAATACACAAAACAAACATACTACATTCAGGACACCAAATTCAACAGAAGCTTCAAGGAGTATGAAACTAATACGGAAATAACACGTTACGTCTAGGAAATAACCAAAAAATTTGACTACCCGATCCATTTAGCGATGAACCGTCACAAAAACCAACTATACTAATAATGCCCAATTTCTTATTTTAAATATAATTAGAGGGTGAAGAAAGGCAATGAAGAGCAACACCACTTCATGTCTCGCTTTCAAGAAAAAGATACATTAATTATCTAAATATTGAACTTCTTTGTTTTTGGTCCCATTTCCCATAGAATCACACATCAATTTCATTGTGGGTCACATCTTTTTATTTGTTTTTTCTTTCCAATAATTATTGTTTGACATTATTAATAAATAAATAAAAATAATGTTTTATATATCTGGCAAATAATACTAATAATAATAGTAGTAATAAACAAAAAAGCATGCTCGAATTCATCGTCTCGTACACACTACGCACCTAGCCAACAAAGATAATGACACTTGACTAGGCTTGTCCAATATTATTTGTTACCTCTAAATTTTAATTGTAAAAAATATATATAACTATTAATATAATAATCTAATCTATTTTTATAAAACTAATTTAAAATATATACGTATTAATATAAACAGGTATCCTAATGTTATTTTAATTTAAAAATATCATTTGACTCCTGAATTGGTCCCTAAATTATTTTGTTCACATTAGTCTCAAATCTCGACAGCTATTCTCAATTTGATCCTTGAACTTGGATTCTTTAAGGTATTATAATATAACACTCTGAGATTGTACATCATCACCTAAATTCTTTTATTCTTTATAAATTTTTAATAACGTGATTACACGGCACTAGCTCAGAGTGTTGCGTCGTTTCAGGGACTAAAATTCTAAAACTAATACAGACAAAAAAGTTTAAGGATCAAATTGAAAATTTTATCGAATTTAGAGACTTAATATTATTTTATCCCCTAAAAGAATTCTAAAAGAATCTAGGGCAATGCTTATTGTTATAATTTTTTGTAAGAAAATCTTTTGGGTTTAAAGGTGTTGGAAGATTTAGTATAAAGGGGTTGAAATGTGTCAAATAAGTTGTCCTCTTCATTGATAAAAATAGAAAAATCATATTCCCAAATTATTCAGTTGAGTGTGGGGTAACCAAAGCAATGGACAGTACAATAGCATAGAATATTGATCCAATCAAGAGGGATAATGGACCCCCCATTTGATGCAAACCCCTAACTTTGTGAATGGGGCACCTTTTATTTATATAATATTATCTGATGGAATTGAATTTTACTGCCCCATTCCTTTGTTCTTCATTTAAATAATTTCATTTTTCCAATTTAATATTGGATATTATCAGTTGACAAACCATTATTATAGTGAATCACACATTTCTCTCCATTTATAGTGTACAAAGAAAAAAAAATGATGGTCTTATTAAAATAATTTTTATTAATGAAAAGACAATCTACAATTTATTAAATATAAACCTATAATTTGTATTTCTTGTCTTTAAAATGATAATGTCCCTACTCCCACCCATATTTTACAGGTCATCAATTAAGATTAATTGATGAGAACCAAGTTAGGTCAAATTAAAATTGGGATGGTCCCCCATTGTATCATTTCTTAATGAGTGAGAAATTTGGGTCACAAATATGGAAAAGGGAAAAGAGGTTATTGAAAACCTATTGATGCTCAAAATAACTAAAGGGAATATTTGAATTGAGTTATGGGAATCAAATCAGGTTTAGCATAGCATGAATTTAATTGAACAGCTCATTTCTTCAATTTCAATGGTGGGATAATGATGGATGTAAAGAACGGCATTTATTTGTTGGGTGGGAAGTGGGAACTTTAAGCTTTCAAGGTATCATGGTCTATATATATGTATAATCATTTTGAAATTCGTGATTATTCTAATCATATTATTTACAGACTTTGAATATTATTACTACAATCAACCGTTATTGATATATAAAACACCAACAAGCTATTACCTCATGAAGGGAAAGAAAGATGGAATCAATGGTTTTAGGGTTTGTAAAAGAAAACCCTAAATTGAGTGAAGAAGGGAAATGTGATGATTCCCATCTCATTCATCAGTGTAAGGATGGATGATGGGGTTATATATATATATTTTTGTTTTCCTTTTTGGAAAGGCATTGGGTGGGTCAAAGACTGTTAAGATAAGGGGCATCCCACAAACTCCCAAAAGGAAGAGTGTGCATAAACCATTCACCTAGAAATCATATCTTAGACCATGAGAGTCTTCTTTTTAATTTTTGCCACTTTATGTGGGAATTTCTATGACCTGCCAATGGCCATGAGTCTACTTTTATACATGGGATCACAATTGGGTGGAGTGAGGCTAAAGACTTAGAAAAGAGCATTTATTTATTGCAAATTTGAAATCCAGCAAACCCCACTATATCAATGAAATGAAACATTGAAAAGTGAAAAACTAAAGAAACCCCAAAAATATGAAAGGAAACATGGAAAGAGAAAGTGGCAACTAGGGAGGGTAAAGAAAACTCGAATTTCACGGATTTCGATTTGATCCGATTTAATAGAATTATTCTTTTATGAATCGTGTTTTGAGGAGAGTTTAATTTTTTTAATTAATTGGATCGAGTCAGGTTGGGATTTAAGGAAAACTCATCTTGGAATAATTATCAAAATGTCTTTTTATATATATATATGACATTAAGCATGATAATAAAATTTATATTAATAATTGCTCCATCATAACTATATTTAGAAAACAATTAATAATATCATTTAAAAATAAAAAATAAAAAATAAAAAATAAAATTTTACTTGGATAAAAATATAAAAAATTAATTAATGATATACCAAGTCGAGTCATATAAGTTTGATTTTTTGGGTAGGGTTTAGGGCAAGTAAATTAATATTAAATTTCGGATTGAGTTAAGTTTGGAGTATATTAGGTTAGGTCGAGGCGGCAAAAAACCACCTCATTTCATCCTCATCTTCAGTGACAATTATTAATAACTTATGATTATGTCAATGAAGTCTTGATTTAATGCCAACAACAACTTTGAGGTCTCATATTCCGATATTATTACATGTGAATTTATTTTAAAATTTTTTTTATAAGTTAATTTTTTTAAATAAATAATTCAGTTCAATGCTTATAATGATAAAGATAAAAGTACTATAGAGGCTCCTATACTAAAAATGGACAATTAGTCATTGTATGTTATATTAAAGAACAAATTGATCTTTCTATTAAATTTTTTAACAATATAAATAGATAAAACTTTTTAACAGAAATGACTCATTTGCTTTTTAATTTAACATATAAAGATTAACTTACCTATTTTTAAATAAAAAAATAAAATATAATCTAACTTTTAATATAAATGACTCCATAATACTTTTACATTGCATCAAATTGGTGTGCAAAGTGTAAACATCAGCTTCTCCCACTAACTCAATAATCCATGTGCCATAACATCATAAGGTCTTTTTTACTAATAAGATTATTGGTGATTGTGGAAGCAAGCCAAACTCCCCCCTCCATCTTGGGTAAAAATCATTATACATGCTTCACTTTTCTCAATCTTATATTTATCTTTTTTGACCCCATCTTTATCACACTATTCATGAGTGGGTACTTTGTCTGAAAGTGTTTGTAAATAGTTCCATCTTGTCAACATTAGGCAACCCAATGTAAAAAGCCAACCCACACAAATCATTCATGTAGTTTTGTTGGGGTTGAGAAAAGTGGGCAGACATGATAATCTAACACATTGAGAATATGAAAGATTTCTTCTCTTCTTCTTTTTCTATTTTTTTTAAATAAAGATATAGACAAAAGTACTATTGAGACTCCTATACTAAGAGTTTGATTGCATTTTACCCCTTTACTTAAAAAATGAACAAATTAATATTTATACGTTATATCAAAGAGAAAACTGATCATTTTTACTAAAATTTGTATTTATTTCTATTGTTAAAAATTAATGAAAATTTTAACGGATTGACCTCTTTGTTCTTTAATCTTAGGTACATGAATTAATTTACTCATTTTTAAGTAAAGGGGACAAAATATAATTTAACTCTTAGCCATTATATTTTTACCTAGATATAGGATATTTAGATGACATTGGATTGGACAAAGTACTGCTACAACACACCTAAAAATGTTAAAGTGATTTTCTGATGCAAATGCAATGACTTTGTTTCAACACAAAGATAGATGGCATGTACTATGTTCTTTTTTTTAAAAAAAAATCAGTAATGTATTCCCCCATTTTCTGTCTCCTTTTGTCTTTTTTTTTTCTTCACTTTCAAAGTTGTACATTCTAACAGTGATAAAGACATGAGCATGAGGTTGAAGATGACATTACAAAAGAATCATCCATCTCTTTGGACCAGATAAATTGGAATATATATTTTTATATATATGGGGTACTATCTTCCTTTTTTTTTTTGAACTATATGGGGTGCTATCATCCACCATCACAAATGCATGATATGTACACTATTGTGCTGTCTATCAGACAATTCATTATGCAAATGCAGAAGAGGAGGGGAAAAGATTTTGGCCCACCAATAATGGAATGGACCATGCAAAATTTTTCTGTCCCTATAAAAATCACAACTCCAGATAGATGATTTTGACATCAACATGCTTTTCTGCAATCACAATATAAACATATATATATGTGTATATAGCTATGTAGGTATATATTAAATGAATTAGGGAGAGGGTATTATTGATGTTTTCATGACTGTACCAAACTAGGCTGTATATGGACCGACTTTGAAAGAAACTGTGTCTATGCAGTGTTCATATGAAAGCTTGACCAGCTGCCTCCACATTAATGGCACTATTAACTGTCTAATCGATCAATTTATATATAATATATATATTTCTCCTATTAGTGGAAGGATCAATGCAAAATCTTAAAGATTACATCAGAGTTGAAACATCTTCATCATTCAATCAATCAACATGTTGGAAGGTTCAGGGTAATTTCAAACATGTGAATATGATAAACACTAGCATCTACTTTTTTTTAAAAGCTTTTCACAAGATGGGGAATTTTTTTTGGTGCCTATTGTCAACTAACAGGAGGCTGCTAAATGCTATCAGCTAAAAACATGGGGCCCTAGTATATAACAGGTTTTCAGCAAGTTGTTTGGTTTTTTGTTTTCTATATTATTATCATCAGCAAGACAGCAACTGGTCTGGTTCTTTTCTAGAAATAGTTAGAAACATTAAGGAAGAACAATCTATGGCTATTAGGGGGCCATTTACCTATTATGTTTCAACCTAAGGATAAGACAAGTTTGCTCCATCTTAATATGAACATCAAGAAAATAGTGCAGCTTAGCTATTGACAATCACAAGAACTTAATTTCACTTATCACTATCGTATGACATGGTAACAACCTGTTTAAACAGCATTAAGAGTATCTTAGGGTACCTATATTTAAAAGAAAAGCCAAAATGGGGTCATATGAAACAACAGAAGAGGTCTGAGTTAATAAATACATAGGGGGCCTTGGATTGGGATCTACTATGAATGGTATTTAATTATTACCTGCCTTCTCTGTTAATCAGACATACTGGCTTTGTTTATTCAACTCTGGCTCAGTGTTATAATGGAATATGGACAGTGATAGCACAGGCTAGACCTGTCCACCCTGTGCCACTCTCACCACCACATAAGCTTCTTGGACCCTTTCATTATTCAAGATGTTCTAATAATGAAAAAGGCTCATTTATTCAACAGGTAAGCCAGATCAAGATGCAGCGGCTTATGTTAGTTATAGACAGATAAAAAGCTATTTAAAGTTTTTACCATTTAACCAAAACATCAAATTGTAGAGCCAGCCCCCACTTATTTCAAGCACTGTATAAATGTGTGTCATCTTGCTTAATGTGGGCATAACAAAGATGATATGGTTGAAATGATTGATGATGTAACCACACAACAAAAATAGGCAAATGATATGCATGGCGTACATTAAAATATGTTCTGTTAAATACACAAACTCAAGTGTCGGTGTCGCCTAGAGGTTATTATTCATTGTATGTTATTTTCACTACATGCATCATTTTAATCAATGGTAATTAAGTTTAGGATTAAATAATAGGCATAGGAAAAGAACAATGTATGTGATGTTTCAGAGAATATGCCCCTTTGAAAATTGAAAGAGTGCTACTGCAGGTGTTGAAGCGCATGCATATGATTTTTCCCATTTTTTATAAACAAAGGTGTTTCTTTCTTGTTATTGCCTAATGCTACGAAGAAGCTTACTTTAAAGCCTATTTTAGCCTATTGATACAGAGAGATGTTTTAGTGCATGTAAAGCTGTTTGTGAGAAAGATAAAAAAAGAAATGTTAAATAATACCGATAAAGTGAGCTTTTTTCTTCTTTGTTTTTTTTCTTATCCTCAAAACATGCTATCGCTCCTAAAGTAAGATACTCAAAAGATAAAAGCTAATCTTCCCCATCATTCTATCAACTCTATTGCTGACACAGGGCATTTTAACAGTACCAAGTCCACCACCTTGAAGAAGAAAAAAAGGGGCCTTTAAATGAAAAAGGTTGAAAAAGCTAACAATAGAAGGCAAAACAAGGGGTGATGAAACGATGCAATCTATATGACCCTGATTCTTTATTTATTGTTTAAGTATTCGTGTTGGATATATGTATTAAACTTATATTCGTACATGAGTATCCTACATTCATCCCGGTCCAAATAACATAGTATGCAGTTCATACCTGCCATAAATAGAGTTAGGTAAAGCTTGAATAAAGTGAAAAAGTGGAATATAATTAGACAACCTTTGTATAAACAATTACCATTTGTTTATGTTGAATGAATTAAGAAAAACTAAACCAAAGAGAATATTAGCAAAGATAGTGAGGCATATAACTTCAATGTCAAAGAAGTAAATATCTATGAAAAATACTAAATTAGAACTATATTTGTCAGCATATGGAATATTCTTAACTAATCAAGACAAGCTAAAGTTGCTTATCTTCTGCAGAATATGATAACACTCAGTTATACCAGTGATGCTTTATACCTTCTTTTTTTCTATATTTTTATAGTCCTTTCCATATCAGTTCCCACAATGACTATCATTTCATGGCATGAATAATTTTATTGAAAAAAAAATCTTGGTTAGGGTGGTTAAAGTGTAAAAATTAAAAAAAAAAAATCTATTTTCAGTCAAATATCCTTCATTTTGAAGGATGCCATCATTTCAACAAGTGTAAAGGCTGCAAAGCACAATGGTAAGTGAACATCTAAACATTCCACAAAGGGTTTTATGAGAGAAAAAAAAAGGGATAAAGCATAACATGATTGCAGCCATCAATACATGGATAGAACATTAAACAGTTCTATCATACATTTAATCGAACACATGGATATGTGTTCTTTCCACATGGTTTACTCTCAACTTAATAAAAATTAGATACATAGCAGCACCTATATCATTTCAATGCAAACATAGGACAGATACATCATCACAAATTATTAATGATAATAAATAGATTGACTGTATTAAAGTCATATACGAGCAAACAAATACAGGGGCAGCAACATAAATACAGAAGAGAGGTACTCACCCTTGTTCAACCACAATCATGAACTTCCGATAACGAACCGGGAAACCTGGTATTAGATTAGGTTAATCGTGTCGAATATATGACAAGTCTTGGGATCAAAATGTTCTAAACTGCCATAAAATGTTACAAACTTCTACAGTACATAGCAGATGAATGAACACACTATGATTTTGGTTCTATATGAAACTATCGCCCTAAAAATGGAATCATTTTAAGGCCTAATGCATATTGACCACCTTATCATAACTACAGTGACATCCCTAGTCTTGGCCACTATGAATTTGACAAGAGCTGAGCCCAAAACATATCTTATTTGAAGCCGAAATTGTTTGTAATGCTGGCATTCATGCACATTGTTCAGGCCCTAATGGTTACTAACTAGAATCTGTTTTGGGATTGAAAAAGGCAGCTGGAATTAATTCTTTTCTAGGTTCTCTTGATTCTTTCCTTTGGTGACTTTCACGTTATGTGATGAGTTCTTCACTATCAATAGTGACTGATCAATGTGCATGAATTGAGATTTTGACATATTATTACATTTTCATTCAGATAAAATAATATTTCTAAAATATCACAAGGCGAAGTGAAGCAAACAAATATTAAATGCTTTCATTGTTGGTTGAAACAAATCGATTAGACCGATCAAGTTTTTATTATCCTTAACTAAGCTTTTCATTCGAAACAAACCGATTGAAATCTAATGGGCAGTATGAGTATTTTCCACGCTCAAGGGAGATCAATTCAAAATTTATTCGACTAACGTTTTTATCATCTGTTAGAAAAATTTAAAAAAAATTAAAATCGATTGTAAATTCATATATTCATCTTAAGGAATTTGAATCCCAAACTATTAGACCTGTTCATGAATTTGCAACCCAACCCAACCCGAATTCAAATAAAATAAAATGAAATAAATTATTTTATTTAATTCAAGTATAAAATATAAGAATATTAATATACTACTACAAAAAGCTTATGAAGACATCAACAGCAAAAAGAAAGAGGGAAATTGAAGGATGGATTTAAGGTTTTCATGTAAAAAAATAAGTCTTGAAATACCCTATAAAATTAACAAAAGTGAGCTGTATTTTCTGGAATTAAAAGGACATAAAGGGTAGTTCCATTGAACCAGATCCAAACTAGAGGCAAGTTCGTCTAAAAGATTTAAGTAAAAGCCTAAATGGTATAATAAATAGTCGACTTACTTGATGCACAAGCAAGTTTAGTAAGCTTAGAAACTCCCTAAAAAGATTGAAGTATTATACTCGCACAAAAACCTCTAAATGAAGTTGGCATATGAAGATAAGAGATGTATAATGTCGATTGTAGTACATCATGATCATCATCAAAACACAAGCGTCTAAAAACGAAAGTACATCATATGGGTGAAAAAGCATCCATGCTAACAAAATATAACCAGACAGAAAACAAAACTAAATTGCAGCAAAGGTTATGCCACACAATCACAGTTACTCTCTCTTAGCTTACAGTTTGTCCTCGAACTCGGAAAGTGGGGTCATCTGTTCCTTCAATCCTTTCCTCTTGCGGATTTCGGCGACATGGGCTGCTGCCTGAGAGCCAGGTTCCAATGGGTCTGATGACATCATATCCCAGTGATCAAACACACATTGTGGGAAAGCTTGTCCTGATGTTGCAGCCCTCAAAGTGCTAGAGAATCCAAAGGACTCAATGACAGGAAGGTATGCCTTGATGTTGTAAAGTGGAGTGCCAGGTCTTTGCATTTCCTCGAATACGTGTCCACGCTTCTGGTTAAGAACACTGTAAATACCACCAAGTGCCTGCTCCGGGGCTTGGATCTCGACCAAGTAAACAGGTTCAAGAAGCCTTGGCTTGGCTGTGAGCTGAGAAGCATAGAAAACCCTCCTAGCTGTTGGAATGATCTGCCCACCACCTCTGTGGATGGCATCAGCATGGAGGACCACGTCACAGACTTCGAAGCAGATGGCTCTCATGTTTTCTTCAGCCAGGGCCCCTTCCTTTGATGCCCACTGGAACCCAGCAACAACTGAATCCTTAATTTCATTCAGATATTGAACTCCCTTACACATATCAACCACCATGTTAGGGCCAGTGGTCTCAGGGCCAAAACACCAAATCTTCTTAGCGAGATCTTTGTCCCAACCAAACTCCTCAGCCAGGATCTTGGAACGAACCTTAGGATCATCTCTTGGACCAATGCGTCCATCGTCAATGGCCTCAGCAAGACCTTCCTCCAAGGGTCGAGCTTCCATGTACAGACGATTGTGCTTGTTAGGAGATTTGCTCATCACTGTCCTGCAAGACCTCTCAAGGACAGTCTCACGGAATGACACAACAGGGTCTGATTTAATAATCTCAGCACCACCCATGAAATCTTCTTGTAAATCCTTGAGACAGATCTCAAGGTGGAGTTCACCAGCACCAGCAACAATGTGCTCTCCAGACTCTTCAATGGTACAGAGAACCATAGGATCAGACTTGGCCAAACGCTTAAGCCCTTCAACAAGTTTGGGAAGATCAGATGCAACCTTGCACTGAACAGCAACACGGACAACAGGGGAGACGGAAAACTTCATTGCACGAATTGGGTGGGCATCAACTTCCTTCTCGTTTGTCAAAGTAGCATTCTTGGTGATAAACTGATCCAAACCAACCATGGCAACTGTGTTACCACAAGGTACATCTTCAACAGTCTCCTGCTTCTTTCCCATCCAAATGACAGTTCTTTGCACACTCTTAACATACAAGTCTTTCTTCTCACCAGGGACATAGTTCGGGCCCATGATCCTAACCTTCAATCCAGTTGAGACTTTGCCAGAAAAGACACGACCAAAAGCAAAGAATCTGCCCTTATCAGAAGCAGGAATCATCTTTGAAACATAGAGCATAAGAGGACCCTCAGGATCACAGTTTCTGATAGCATTGGCATAGATATCATCAAGAGGACCCTCGTACAAGTTCTCAACACGATACTTCTGAGCCTTGCTAGGTGAGGGAAGGTGAAAGACCATCATTTCCAGGAGAGCATCGCTTGCAGGAAGCCACGTCTGCATCACACGCTTCATTAGGGCCTTCCCCATCAAGTCCTTCTCATCAGACTTCATGGTAACACCAAGCTTTTGCAACATTGGCCAGAGTTTATCCTTCTGGTCATTCATACAAGTGTTGATGATCTGCTTGATGGGTTCGTAACAGAACTGAACAAATCCACGCTTGCAGGTGGCAGAACCAGTGTTCTTGGTGGTCCACTTCTTGGTAGCTGGATCGAAGAAGTTCTCACCCCAAAGTCTTTCCATCATTTTTGACTCATCAACTCCAAACTTTGAGGCATACATTTTTGCAAAGTTGGTCAAGGTAAAAGCCCAACCATGCAAACCTGCAGAGAAGGCAACTGTCCCCTTCTCAGGGTAGACTTGAACATCACCAAGAAGAGGATCTTCGTATGTGGCCATGATGACATTAGCATTTTCGATCACTCTCTGAAATGTCTGGTAAGCCTCCTCTCCATCAACCTGGAGCTCAAGGAAGCACCTGTCCATCTTGTTAACAGTCAAGACAGGCCTGATCCTTTCACCGAGAGCCTGGCGGAGGACAGTCTCTGTTTGCACACAGACACCTTCAATACAATCAACAACCACAAGGGCACCATCAGTAATTCGAAGAGCAGCTGTGACCTCAGATGAAAAGTCAACGTGCCCAGGGGAATCAATAAGATTGATGAGGTACTCATTCCCATGCCTCTCGCCCTTGTAGCTCTTCAAAGAATCCTCACTCATTTCATAGTACAAAGAGATTCCAGTAGACTTGATTGTAATACCACGCTCAGCCTCATCTGCACGGGTATCTGTCATACGAACATCACCAGCAACTTCTTGTGCAATGATACCAGCAGCAGCCACAAGAGAATCGGTAAGAGTTGATTTCCCTGCATATAGAAAAAAACCTCAATCAGAACTAATACCAGCATTTTACATCAGCACAGCCACTTATATTAACAAGTGTCAATCATAAAGAAGTTAAAAACTAACTTCAATATCAGGCAAACATGGCTTTCAATTTGCGACTAATCTTAGCATAAGATCACTTCAAGCTAAAGTATACACATTGCTATTATCATCTTTCCAGATATCTAAAGCAGATGCAATTTCATACTTCAAGATGCGACAAATCGAACATAACAAATAGACAAGCATTATTGCATAACGACTTACTCCAACAAGCTTTGTTCTATTACATTAGGTTCAGTGATAACAAACATGATCGAAAAAATCATACCGTGATCCACATGGGCAATAACAGACATGTTACGGATGTTGTGTTTCCGGTCCATAATGGCACGGAGCTCCTCAGCTGTAAACTTCACCTGCAACACATCCAACATAACATAAATCAAAATGTCAAAGAAAAGACTCAAACAAATCCACAAAAAGGATACAATAATATACTCTCATTCAACTTACCATCTTGACTTGTCTTTAAATTGCCCCGAACAAAGAATCAAACTGCACAGCAAACAAAAACATATATAATTATTGGTCTTGCTAAAATGAATACATACACAGTAACATCAAAACAAGCACTATATATATCAAGATCTAAAATCATATCAGCTATACATAAAAGCATTCAGAAAGCTTGTAGAACCAATTAACAGCATAATTTACTACTAAAAACATTCATATTTCCTACAACATCGGGATCTAAGGCTAAAAACAAGAAGAAATGAACATAAGGATCTAAATCAAAGACAGATCTTAATTAAAAATGAAAGGGATAAAAAAAAAGAACAAACCTGGGAGAGAAAGGCGGCGAAAGAAAATAAAGAGACGAAGATTTTGAGGGTGGAGCAAATGAGGGATTTATAGTCGATGAGATACAAGCAGTGCGTTTGAGTGAGTGAGCATTAACGTATGTCAGCTAGGGTTTTTCTCCTCTCTTTTGCTTATTGGGCATGGGCTGTTAGTGCAGTTGGTTTTTTTGGGCTTTTAATGCTGTTCTTCTCTGTAAAGTAAGAAATTTTATTTTAAGCTTAATCCATAAATTAGTATTTAAACTACTTTCATATTACTTACTAAGGGTGAGTTTGGATAGACAGTGTGTTTACTTACGGTTAGTGTAAAAACAGCGGTGGCGGTGAGATTAGATACTGTAGCGATACTGTAGCTTGAGACAAAAAGTAAGCTAAACGCACCGCACCACACCAATCGCCCATCCAAACCCACCCTAAATCTTTTTTTAGTATAAGTGGTGCCTAGATTTACTAATAGCCTGGCTTAAAGGTCCGCTTGAAAAGTGAGAGAGTTTGGAAAAAATATATAGACTCAAAAATGGGCTTGAAAAAAAAATAAGGTCCTTTTTCAAATGAACCGAGCCTTGGGTAAAATTTTTTTTGCCTAAGCCCCGCCTGATCCGAATTTGTAAAAAAAACTGTTGTTTTTTTACTGTTTTGTCATTGTTTTGCTATTATTTTGTTGTTATTGTTTGAATATTGTATAACTCTTATTTTATTATTAATTTTGTTACTAATGTGGAGATATTTGCTTGCTAAGTTGCAATTATCTTAATGTTATTTAGGTAAATTTTTTAACTTTTTTTGTATTTGTTGGGAAACATTTATTTTAATGTTTTTTATTATATTTGATATATTATATTTTTAAAATTTGTTTTTATATAAAAAAATTTAATACGGCCGGGCCAGTCAAGTTCGTGTTTTAGCATTTTCATCTAGGCCATGCTTGGACAAAATTTTAGGCCCATTTTTCAGGCTAAATCAGGCCCAAGCCTAGAAAATGGGCCTAGATTTTTTACTTGACAAGACTCGACCCATGGACAATTCTAGTGGTACCTAAACTACTTTTTTTTTCCTAAGTTGGTACATTTATTAGTCAAACAATTAAGTTTATTTAAAAAAAGGTTTAACTCATAAATTAGTACTTAAACTATACTCTTTTTTCCAAGTTGGTATTTTAACCTCTCTTTTTTTCACAAATGGTACCTATATTATTCTTCTTTTACCCATTTTATACCAAAATGTTATATCAGTTAAAAAAATTCCAACCAATAATAAACTTCCACATCATATAAACTTTAAAAAAATTTAATTCTTTTATTTTCCTTTACTCGACCTAACAGGATCGAAAAAGTTATTTCATCGATCAGAGACTATTTTTTAAAATCGGACCAGACCAACTAGTCGAACCAAGTATCGATCGGGGTACTAGTCCAGAGATAGGACTTGAATCGATTAACCTGCAAGTCGATATAGATTGATTTAACCAAGCTAAAAAAATGGTAGAATCATTTTTCTCTATTTTTTAATTTTATGAAATTTTTAATTGGTTATCTTCTTTTGTTTTTAATAGACTTAACAGTCTAACTAACAGAGGTACCAACTTAGGAAAAAAAAGTAGTTTGGGTATTACTTGTGACAAAAAAAAATATTTAGGTATCAAAATGGGAAAAATGCATAGTTTGGGTACCGATTTGTGGGTTAAGCCCTTTTTTTTTTATAAATAAACTTAACAGTTTAACTAACCGATGTACCAACTTGGGAAAAAAAGTAGCTTAAATATTCTTGTGACAAAAAAAAACGTTTAGATATCAAGATGATAAAAAATACATATAATTTAAGTACCAATTTGTGAATTAAATCCTTATTTTACAAGTAGAGTTGAAATGCAATCATGCATCTTATTTTTAAAATAATTATTGTAATACCTAAAATTTTTACAATAAGATATTATCTTTGATATAGTAAGAAAATAAAGTGACAAAAAGAAGAATTTGGAGTTATGAAAATATTGGGAAGTATATTATGACATATTAATTAAAGAAAGGATTAAATTGCAAAAGTGAGAAAAGTTTTGTTACCCAAGAGTAAATACTCAAAATTTAAGGGTTAAAGTATAAATATAAAAAGTTGAAGGACCAACAGTGTAAATATTTTAAGGGTGGAATAATCTAGAAACTAAGGAAAATGGATGAATTGTGACCAAATTGAATAGATGAAGAATTATGAGGACTAAATCATAATTTTACCAAATTAAGTGATGACTGAAGGATGGAATTTTAAAATATCTAAAGGGCAAAATGGTCAATTAGAAGAAAGAAAAATCTAGAAAATAATGATGATGTTGGAGATATTTTAGATTAAATAAATATTAGTTTATTAATATTTTAATTTGATTTTAAATGATATTTTATCATTTTATTATTATTTTATTTAGTATATATATATGGAAGAAAAGATGAAGAATCATCATATTCTCCTATGCATTCCAACGTATGAAGAGAAAAGAAAGAAAGAAACTTTCTTTTCTTTACAATTTGGTCTTCTCACTAAAAATTCACCATTTTCACTTAAAAATCAAAGAAATTTCCATAACCACCAAGAGAGAAAATTGATAAGGAGACCATGGGGAGCTAGAATATCAAGTTAGATTCAAGAAATAAAGGCTAGAGAAGAGAGAAAATCAAGTTAAAGATGGAAATCAGTAGAGTAAGATAAGAACATCAAGATTTCAATATATTTTTGAGTTTGATATTATTGAAAAAGTATGAAATTGATGTTAATGTAGGGTTTTGTTATATAAGGTTCTATGTTCTTGATATTTTAGTGAAGGGAAACAAGAGGAATTGATATAAAATATTGTAGAGAAAGGAAAGGAGGGTGTTATAAATTTGATTATCAACATCTTGCACTAAAACAGTTTTGGACAGCAGCGGTAGGTTAACTTTGAAAAATCACCATAAATCGTAGAAATTGAATTAGAGAATGAAAAAAATATGGAATTAAATCTTATTGAGTCTAGTTTCTCATAAAAGAAACGGTGTAAGCAATGAAATTGTAAATCATGAGTTATAATAAATTTTGTGAGATAAGGTCAGAATGATTTCGGGTTCCCCTATTCTGAGATTGGAAAATCATCAAAAATTGGATAAAAATGATTAGGGGCTTAAATTTATATGTTTAAAATAGAAATAGACGGGAACATTATCCGAATCCTGTACGAGGAGATAATTAATTTTTAGTGAAGAAGGGTCAAAACTGTCAGACAGCAGAATAGGGATGAATTTAAAGAATAAACTGTACTTATTGGTTAAACAAAAAATTCTAAAAATTTTATAGTAAGAAGATATGTGAGTCTAGTTTCATTTAAAATTAACGGATCTCAATTTAGAGTTACGTAGCTCAAGATATAAATAATTTTGTGACTATGACTCAAGTGGACACTTTGAATGAACAAATAAATAAATAATGAAATTATAGATAATGTTACATATAAGCATGTTATATACATTTAAGGATGTGGAATGGAGAGGAGGAGGAGGAAAACATATGATTATTCAACTAGCATGAGTTTTCATTAAAATGACTAATTTGCATGTTTTAGGTTAGGGACTAAATTGAATAAAAGTAAAATTTTAAAGGTAAATTTGTAAAAATATCAAAAAGTGACCAAATTGCATGAAATGAATTGTTTTATTATTTAAATTAATAAATTGAATGAAATATTAATTTAGATCAAGATTTGGTGGAAATTCGAGGAAAATAGAAAATTGCCAAAATGTCCCTGAATTTTGGTATTTCTGCAATTTAGCCTGGTAAGTTCGTATGAACTATATTTTGTATAATTTTAATTAAAGTGAATGTTATTAGGTGATGAATATTATATAAATATGTATTTTATTATTGGAATTGAATTATTATTGGTAATATGTATAATTATTAGATGCATTGAAATGATTATCGGAAGCTCGATTGGATTGGAAGCTTGTCGGAGATATATCACACTATCCATTGGTTCTATCAGTAATTTTGGATTATTTGATTCTGGTTATAATTGCATGAATAAATTAAATTGGCCAACGTTAGCTCATTAATGTTTTGATTTTGATTGGTTATAAATATGAATGCTTGATGAAATAATGAAATGTTTGTAAATTAATTTGTAAACTCCGGTAATGTCCTATAACCCTATTCTGGCGATGGATATGGGTTAGGGGTGGTACAATTATTTTTTAAATGAGGTATGTCTTACATTTTGAACATTGTTTGTGTAATCTAAAATTTTCGTTGACATTATATTAAATAAATTTTTAAAATAATATTTATATTATGTTTAAGCTACTAAGTGTGATGAGTTAATCTTAATTCATTTAAAAGATTCTTATCAAACTTAAAATTCAAGTGTTATTTGGAGTTTGGGTTTGGTTTAAAAATGACTATTTTGAAGAGCTTATTTAAATTTGAAACTTGGGGTATTGGAGGATCAGGCAAAACTACTTTTGTTTTGTTGAAGGAACTGATGATTTCTTTAAGAAGAGTAAAAAATATTTTAATAATTGATCGCGTTCTACTGTGCATGTGTTGGGACTTAGAAATATGCAATTTAGATAAATAATTGAAGTGCGATATCTACAAGCGAATAGGTTGTAATATAGTTTAAGTTTACAATTAAACATTAGAAAGTATTCCGAGGATTGTACTCAATGGATTGTTAGATTGGTGAAAATTAGTACAAAATTAATTACTTGAAAATAATTACTCTTCTAGTTGAGTTACAAATTAGTAGTGCGATTTCCGTATTAAAATAATAATAAAAGTAATTATATATATTGAACTAAACCTAGGTTAAACTATCGAATTTCTTATTCCTTATTTCAACGATGCGAGCTACTTAGTCTAGAATCAATTGAATCACTAATTTATTAATTAAGCCAATAATTGTGTTATTTACCATTCTTAATTAGGAATACCCATTAGATCTCATCTTTGGTAACCTAAGATGCCCTTTCGGTCTCACCGCTTAGCATAAGTCTACTAAAGGCTTAACCAATAAGATACCCTTTCGGTCTCACCTATCTAAATGTTTTAGTAGGGTTCGTCAATCCTAGTATACTAAGTTATTAAGCAAACCTGAATAAATACCTAATTTTAGATAGTTATACACTTAATCGATTAATCAACTACCCAATTGATTCATGTGAGATATATATATATAGAAGCGCAAGTTTATTCTAATAGTTACACAAACATTCAATTAACAAAATTAATGAAAGATATATAGATAAAAATGAGAAAAAGAATGCTTATTGATGGATCAATTTAACAGACGAATTCGAACATTCTCCGCTCTCAATCTTCTCAACTTCAAATAGAAGAACTCGATTAAGAAAACATAAAAGAAAACCTAATCTAAAGAATTAAGAATTAAGAAGATATGTGAGTCTAGTTTCATTTAAAATTAACGGATCTCAATTTAGAGTTACGTAGCTCAAGATATAAATAATTTTGTGACTATGACTCAAGTGGACACTTTGAATGAACAAATAAATAAATAATGAAATTATAGATAATGTTACATATAAGCATGTTATATACATTTAAGGATGTGGAATGGAGAGGAGGAGGAGGAAAACATATGATTATTCAACTAGCATGAGTTTTCATTAAAAATGACTAATTTGCATGTTTTAGGTTCGGGGACTAAATTGAATAAAAGTAAAATTTTAAAGGTAAATTTGTAAAAATATCAAAAAGTGACCAAATTGCATGAAATGAATTGTTTTATTATTTAAATTAATAAATTGAATGAAATATTAATTTAGATCAAGATTTGGTGGAAATTCGAGGAAAATAGAAAATTGCCAAAATGTCCCTGAATTTTGGTATTTCTGCAATTTAGCCTGGTAAGTTCGTATGAACTATATTTTGTATAATTTTAATTAAAGTGAATGTTATTAGGTGATGAATATTATATAAATATGTATTTTATTATTGGAATTGAATTATTATTGGTAATATGTATAATTATTAGATGCATTGAAATGATTATCAAGCTCGATTGGATTGGAAGCTTGTGAGATATATCACACTATCCATTGGTTCTATCAAGTAATTTTGGATTATTTGATTCTGGTTATAATTGCATGAATAAATTAAATTGGCCAACGTTAGCTCATTAATGTTTTGATTTTGATTGGTTATAAATATGAATGCTTGATGAAATAATGAAATGTTTGTAAATTAATTTGTAAACTCCGTAATGTCCTATAACCCTATTCTGGCGATGGATATGGGTTAGGGTGGTACAATTATTTTTAAATGAGGTATGTCTTACATTTTGAACATTGTTTGTGTAATCTAAAATTTTCGTTGACATTATATTAAATAAATTTTAAAATAATATTTATATTATGTTTAAGCTACTAAGTGTGATGAGTTAATCTTAATTCATTTAAAAGATTCTTATCAAACTTAAAATTCAAGTGTTATTTGGAGTTTGGGTTTGGTTTAAAAATGACTATTTTGAAGAGCTTATTTAAATTTGAAACTTGGGGTATTGGAGGATCAGGCAAAACTACTTTTGTTTTGTTGAAGGAACTGATGATTTCTTTAAGAAGAGTAAAAATATTTTAATAATTGATCGCGTTTCATCTGCATGTGTTGGGACTTAGAAATATGCAATTTAGATAAATAATTGAAGTGCGATATCTACAAGCGAATAGGTTGTAATATAGTTTAAGTTTACAATTAAACATTAGAAAGTATTCCGAGGATTGTACTCAATGGATTGTTAGATTGGTGAAAATTAGTACAAAATTAATTACTTGAAAATAATTACTCTTCTAGTTGAGTTACAAATTAGTAGTGCGATTTCCGTATTAAAATAATAATAAAAGTAATTATATATATTGAACTAAACCTAGGTTAAACTATCAGAATTTCTTATTCCTTATTTCAACGATGCGAGCTACTTAGTCTAGAATCAATTGAATCACTAATTTATTAATTAAGCCAATAATTGTGTTATTTACCATTCTTAATTAGGAATACCCATTAGATCTCATCTTTGGTAACCTAAGATGCCCTTTCGGTCTCACCGCTTAGCATAAGTCTACTAAAGGCTTAACCAATAAGATACCCTTTCGGTCTCACCTATCTAAATGTTTTAGTAGGGTCGTCAATCCTAGTATACTAAGTTATTAAGCAAACCTGAATAAATACCTAATTTTAGATAGTTATACACTTAATCGATTAATCAACTACCCAATTGATTCATGTGAGATATATATATATAGAAGCGCAAGTTTATTCTAATAGTTACACAAACATTCAATTAACAAAATTAATGAAAGATATATAGATAAAAAATGAGAAAAAGAATGCTTATTGATGGATCAATTTAACAGCACGAATTCGGAACATTCTCCGCTCTCAATCTTCTCAACTTCGAAATAGAAGAACTCTGATTAAGAAAACATAAAAGAAAACCTAATCTAAAGAATTAAGAATCGAAGAATGAATGAAATACTCTATGAAGCCCCCTAATTATGGTTATAAGGTGAGTTATTAGACTAAAATCGAAGTACTAAGATGTCCCTTTAATTAATACAACACTTAGGGTTTTAAACCCGAAAAAAACCTTGAATTGCCCCATGAAAATGTGGAGCCCTTGCTCGTCGCGACGTCACATACTGTTTATAGCTTTTTCTTGCTTCGTTCTTTGGTGTCGCGACTTTTGTAGCTCGATGTTGCAACAGGCACTCCTGTGTCATTCTCGAGACTATTTTCAACTCGATCTTTAATGCTGCGACTTTCATGCTTCATTGTCACGACATTGGCATCCATTTCAACCCGAAATTGCATCTTTAGCTCCCGATTCACCCTACATAACCACAACCTTATTTAAGTATCGAGATATTATAAAAACTATTAGAAAACATAAATTACTACTTCAACTCGTAAAAAAAACATAAATAAATATTGAATTGACTTGATTTAGTTATTAAACAAATTGAAGTTACGTGAAAATTTATATAAATAACATGTAAATCGTGACGATCAATAATAATATTTTTAATCAAAAAGAATTATATTTTAAAATGAAAAATCAAGACATAAGGCACAATTTAATTGGTTGATTTTTTTAATTTTTGTTAAGTTTTGGGTTAAAAGCTATAACAAAGAAATATTTTAAGTACTAGAATTGGCCAAAAAATTTAAGTGCCAAACTAATATATATATTTCAAAGATCAAATAGTAAATTAAGCCAATAAATATTAGTTTTATAAAATATTTCAACATAATTTTTTCCCATGAGCGTGCCATCGTTTAATTTGTTTTCGGATAATTTTATTTTATTAAAATTGTAAGAGCGAATTTTTTAAAGTAAAATGTAAAATGTAAAATATTTTATAAAATGCTTATTTTTATTAGTTCAAATAATAGAGTGGAATCAAATCCTTATCGAACAAGCTTTGCTTCAATCCGATTCAAATTTAAATAAACGTTTTAATTTTATTTTTTGAATTACAATTCAACTCCATTGATAAATATTTAAGTACTCAATTCTTTTTAAAAAAAATCTTGAGTGATTCGTAATGAAACTTAGGCAGGTCAGTTGGTATAATTGTGGCAAGCCATCTAGTGCAGAAATCGAAGAATACATGATGAAGAGGAACTTCATAGATCTCCAAAAGGAGGAGGAAATTGCCTATCTGAGAAGTTGAGCAAACTTTCATGTTCTATACAGTAACATTATAAAAGAATAATAATAGCAAGTAAACTGAGCAGATTCAGAAGCAATGCTACTATAAGCAATAACACTCGTAAGATTAATAATAGAATAAGTGCTAACATTCTCCACCCCTTTTACTTACGCAAACATTTCACTATATCTTCCCAATAATCAATATGGATAATATTTTAATATGATCAAAATAAGTCTTTAAATCTACAGTATATGTTACCAAGTTATTCAATCTAATCTCTTCAAAATAAAAAAAATTGATTTCCGTGATCTAATTCAAACGAAAAGATATTCTTTAGATATCATAAATAGGTTAGCTCATGTCTAAAATATCAGCAAAGTAATAGCCCAAGACTCTTGACAACATTATGAAAAAATTATAAGCTGAACAATACCCAATACTAGTAAACATTGCTCCTTATGGCTCCTCGTAAACTGCTTTGACAAATTATTTCATATCTTATCATTTATTGTGTTTCAGAGATGCAAGAAGATTATGACTTTTTAGGGGCGTGGTGTGAAAGCTCCCACTCAACTTATAAGGAATTTCTTCATTTCACATTTGGAATTTTAATGGTTTTGTCTTACCAACGAAGGTGCCTCGCGATGCTGTGTTGTGCAAGAAAGCATGTCATTTCAACAGACCAGTTTTTTCCAATTACGTGAGTGGCCTATTTTCCTTAGACATTTATCTTCAAGATAAGATTTCTCATATACCTTTTTGACTGACTTTAGGGTAGGGAAAAAAAGTACAAAACTCCCAACAAATTGGCAACATCAACCTCATCAATGATCCACACATGACATGCAAGTTTATCCTTCATACTCTTCGGTGTGAACAATGGCTCCTTGTTTGAGAGAAAAGCTCATCATCACCTAATGCCATAGCCCTCAATTTTCTCCCCATTCCGATGGATAGATTCAACACTAACAAGTGCCTCCCTTATCTGAAAAAATAACTATATTAAGTGTGTGTCCGAGAGTATTAATGAATGGATATTATAATTTTACGAAAAATTATATATATATAAATTTATTAAGAGTTCGAGGATAATAGTAAAATATATTAAATTTTTAAAGAAGAGTACAATTTAAATTTTAAAAACAACATTATTAGTAAGAACAACCACAAACATTAAAAATAAAATACTTTTTAAATAAATATAAATTTAATAATAAAAATAATATTTTTATTTAAACTTAATTATAATAATATGTTGGTTTTAGTAATAAAGTATTTTATTATTTTATTATTTTTGAAATAGTAAAATGAATTATTCAAATAGGTCTAGAGTCGATTTAGACTTAACGGAAAGCATTTTAAAAATTTTCAAGCCGTCACTCCTGGTTAATGAATAGGTAAAAAGATCTCTTATGTCCCTTTCAATTTCGATTCTTTTTAAAACAAAGTGAAATAATTTAGTCTCGATAAATTTTAAAAGTGAGCAATTAAAAATAATTGATAATGGTGTCAATATTTTTTGTCAAATTATCTTAGGTGGCGAAGGAAAAATATATTAGTAGTAAGATATTCATGTGTTGAATTTTTATTTGTACATGAAATTAAAATTTTAATCTTTATTTTCTACCTAAGAAAAACAAAAACAAATTATAATTTTGCTAAGTCTAGGCAATCTTCTTCTTCTTCATTTTCTTCTTTTACCTTGGCCTCACCACCACCGTAGAAGGTAGCTTCTCCAGTGTGGTTTCAAAGTGAGGATTGTGGCGAGAAGTTGAAGAAACCCATCCACCGAACCATTTCAGAATTTGCTCTTCTTCAAAGGTCTTTTACCCTATCTATTTCATCGATTATTTTTCTATGCTGAATCTCGACTAACCCATCTTCTTCTTTGGTTGATTCCTTAGCTATCGTGCATTGATTGTGGAGTATTTTGTCATACACATGTATTGATACTTAGTTTCAACAAAATAAGCTACCTTCATGATGGAGACTAAGGTTAAAATTGAAATTAATTGAAGAAGAAGAAGATAATTCATGTTTAGGAAAACTGTAGTTACTCTTTTTTTCTTGGATAGAAACACACGTATTTTTTATTATTAATATATTTGTTCCTTTGGTACGTAGGATAATTTGGCGGAAAATATTAACGTTATTTTTAGTTGCTCATTTCTTAAATTGATAAGAATTTAATTGTTGCATTTTTAGCAGAATTATTTTATTTAATATCGAAATTAAGATGCCTTTTTACCTTAATGAATATCTCTAATTAGTGATGTGCTAATTTTGATTACTTTTTCTTCTAATACCAAATAATAATTCTAAAGGAGAAATTTCAAATTCATATATAAACTTTGATTTAGTATATAATTTGATATATAAATTTTGATTTAGTATAATATACATAACACTCTATTTTATCTTTAATTTTAAAATATATATTAGAAAGTCTTATAATATTAAAATTCTAAACTTTAAATTAAAAAAGCCCAAAATTCTTAACAAGTTAAAAGAGTAAAATCTGGGATATTAATCCAACTTTAAAACTTGAAAATGGACCAAATTTTTAGGTAGATAAATTTTGCTTAATGAGAATAAATAACACTTTTGTCACGTGTCATCACAATAAATATGTCACATGTTAATAAATTAAGTCTCCATGTCACTTGAGACATAAGACGTTATAATATAATATATAATATAATATCAGATATTTAATTTATTTTTAAATAAATTAACTACAATTAAAACTAACGACGCCTTAGCTTGTTGGCAAAGGCAAGGCCTTGGGTACTGTTTCAAAACCTATTATGTGTGAGTAGATCCGATCATAGATTGAGTTATATACGTAGGCCCAAAAGCTTAAAAAGTGAGAGGATTTGAATAAAATATATGTTCAAAACAGACTTGAAAAAAAAATAAGGCCCTTTTTTAAATGGGTTAGGCCGAAAGTAAGTTTTTTTTGCTTGGCTCAACCCGAATCTGCCTAATTTTTTTTCTTATCACTGTTTGCTACCATTTTGATGTTCTTTTAGTGTCATTTTGCTATTATATTACTATTATTTTATTATTATTGTTTAAATATTGTATAACTCTTGTTTTATTGTTAATTTTGCTACTATTTTAGAAATATTTGTTTACTAAGTTGCAACTATATATCTTAGTATTATTTAAGTATAAAACTTTTTAATGTATTTTCAATTTGTTTGGAAACATTTATGTTAATGTTTTAGTGGATTTGGTGTATTATATTTTTAAATTTATTTTATATAAATTATTTTATTATTTTGAAATAGTAAAATGAATTATTCAAATAGGTCTAGAGTCGATTTAGACTTAACGGAAAGCATTTTAAAAATTTTCAAGCCGTCACTCTGGTTAATGAATAGGTAAAAGATCTCTTATGTCCCTTTCAATTTCGATTCTTTTTAAAACAAAGTGAAATAATTTAGTCTCGATAAATTTTAAAAGTGAGCAATTAAAATAATTGATAATGGTGTCAATATTTTTGTCAAATTATCTTAGGTGGCGAAGGAAAATATATTAGTAGTAAGATATTCATGTGTTGAATTTTTATTTGTACATGAAATTAAAATTTTAATCTTTATTTTCTACCTAAGAAAAACAAAACAAATTATAATTTTGCTAAGTCTAGGCAATCTTCTTCTTCTTCATTTTCTTCTTTACCTTGGCCTCACCACCACCGTAGAAGGTAGCTTCTCCAGTGTGGTTTCAAAGTGAGGATTGTGGCGAGAAGTTGAAGAAACCCATCCACCGAACCATTTCAGAATTTGCTCTTCTTCAAAGGTCTTTTACCCTATCTATTTCATCGATTATTTTTCTATGCTGAATCTCGACTAACCCATCTTCTTCTTTGGTTGATTCCTTAGCTATCGTGCATTGATTGTGGAGTATTTTGTCATACACATGTATTGATACTTAGTTTCAACAAAATAAGCTACCTTCATGATGGAGACTAAGGTTAAAATTGAAATTAATTGAAGAAGAAGAAGATAATTCATGTTTAGGAAAACTGTAGTTACTTTTTTTTTCTTGGATAGAAACACACGTATTTTTTATTATTAATATATTTGTTCCTTTGGTACGTAGGATAATTTGGCGGAAAATATTAACGTTATTTTTAGTTGCTCATTTCTTAAATTGATAAGAATTTAATTGTTGCATTTTTAGCAGAATTATTTTATTTAATATCGAAATTAAGATGCCTTTTTACCTTAATGAATATCTCTAATTAGTGATGTGCTAATTTTGATTACTTTTTCTTCTAATACCAAATAATAATTCTAAAGGGAGAAATTTCAAATTCATATATAAACTTTGATTTAGTATATAATTTGATATATAAATTTTGATTTAGTATAATATACATAACACTCTATTTTATCTTTAATTTTAAAATATATATTAGAAAGTCTTATAATATTAAAATTCTAAACTTTAAATTAAAAAAGCCCAAAATTCTTAACAAGTTAAAAGAGTAAAATCTGGGATATTAATCCAACTTTAAAAACTTGAAAATGGACCAAATTTTTAGGTAGATAAATTTTGCTTAATGAGAATAAATAACACTTTTGTCACGTGTCATCACAATAAATATGTCACATGTTAATAAATTAAGTCTCCATGTCACTTGAGACATAAGACGTTATAATATAATATATAATATAATATCAGATATTTAATTTATTTTTTAAATAAATTAACTACAATTAAAACTAACGACGCCCTTAGCTTGTTGGCAAAGGCAAGGCCTTGGGTACTCTGTTTCAAAACCTATTATGTGTGAGTAGATCTGATCATAGATTGAGTTATATACGTAGGCCCAAAAGCTTAAAAAGTGAGAGGATTTGAATAAAAATATATGTTCAAAAAACAGACTTGAAAAAAAAATAAGGCCCTTTTTTAAATGGGTTAGGCCGCAAGTAAGTTTTTTTTGCTTGGCTCAACCCGAATCTGCCTAATTTTTTTTCTTATCACTGTTTGCTACCATTTTGATGTTCTTTTAGTGTCATTTTGCTATTATATTACTATTATTTTATTATTATTGTTTAAATATTGTATAACTCTTGTTTTATTGTTAATTTTGCTACTATTTTAGAAATATTTGTTTACTAAGTTGCAACTATATATCTTAGTATTATTTAAGTATAAAAACTTTTTAATGTATTTTCAATTTGTTTGGAAACATTTATGTTAATGTTTTTAGTGGATTTGGTGTATTATATTTTTTAAATTTATTTTTATATAAAAATAATATAAAAATTTTTAATACAGGCGGACCCAATTTTAGGGCCATTTTTCGGCCAGGCAGGGCCCAAACCTAGAAAATGGGTTTAAAAATTTGGCATTGGGCCGATCAATGGTCAAGTCTATGTGCGAGTATATGTGTGGGTTTCAAGGTTTCATCATGAGCTAATGTTATATGTGAGTTTTAGTTCAGTTAATTGGTTTCATCTGGATTTTTCCAATTGTTAGTCCACTTGTGCTATAATAATTTGATTTTACTTGTTCGGATATGTTTTTACCCGGTTATACTATAATAGTTGGATTCTATTAATTTAGTATATGTATATATATGTTTGTGGTTTATATATATGTTTGTGAATTATGAGAGGAGTTACATCTAAGAAGGTGAACATTCTAACCATTAAGCCAACTTATGTGATTCAATTTATTTATTTATTTTATTTAAGAAGCTTGATTACTAAAGATTATGTAATGCAATTATTACTTAATTATACCATTAGTAAACTTTCAAAACATCTTTCACGCACACAAAATAAAATGGATATTCAAACCGAAACGAAGTTTAGACTGTTATTAAAATTAGTTTGTCTAGAAAGAGTCAAACTGTCACGTCAAAGGTGAATTTTGCATATAAAATGGAACACATTTTAATGCCAATAAACAGTAAATTTTGGATAATTACGTGTATTTTAAATATGTTCCACGTCAAAATTCGAATCAGTATTTAACATCTAAATTAATAGTTAGGTTGATAGAAGGACTTGATTGTTACAAAAATAATGATTTAAAGACTCAATTAAAATATTTTTAATAATTTATAAACTAATTTAAAATTTGTGCAATTTGAGATGCTTAATGCAATTAACCCTACCTCTTTCCTATTTTGTAACCATTGTGCTTGTAAAAGAATAAATATAAATATAAAATTTTAATTTTCAAGTCTAATTATTAATACTGCTAAAATTAATTTATTAAATTCAAGTTTATTAACGAAGCCATTTTTATGTTACATAGATATTAAATGAGTGTTTTATTTTAAAATATTACACGGTAAATATAATGGTTTTACAATTAGACCAAACTTTTGAAATATAAAAATAAAAATACTAAGCTTTTAAAAAAATTGTAATTTATTCTTCCAATATCCAGAATATATATATTATAAAATTGTTATATGATATAATATGAAACTTTTGACAATTAAGTAATTAAAGATTATTTTTTAATTACTAATAATTAAATTGTAAATTTTCAATATTATGTGATTAAAATAAAAAATGTAAAAACATTAGAAATTAAACATGTGATTTTATGAAAAATAAATAAATATGAGATTTATTCTTTAAATAAATTAAGGCTTATTATATAAAAAAGCCCTGTAAGATAATTTGATAATTAATTGAGTCATTAATCAATTATAAGCAATCAATTAAGCCCTCGAAAATTAATTTTCTTGTTTAAAATTGTTTAAAAACATAAATAATAATAATCAATTTAGTCTGTTAATTTTTCCATGTGACACTAATTTCCCTCAAAATTGTTTAAAAACATAAATAATAAATCTAATTTTTTCTTAAATTATACAAAATTTAGATTTTGAAAATAATTTTTAAAATTATAAAATTATACAAATTTTCAAAAATTATTAAATTATAATAGAAAATTATTAAAATTGAAAAAATAGAATTTTCAAAATTATAAAATTGCACATGATTTTTTAAAATTTTTCAAAAATAAAAAATTATAAAGAAATATGAAAAATATGAAAATATAACAAATTATATTTTTATGGATCTATCTTTGATATTGATTAACTTGTCGATATCATCAATGTAAGCATCAATGCCACCAGGGAACACGAACCTGTCCCTTTCGACCTTAACCCAATTCTGTTTCTTTTTCTCGATGGTCAACTCTTTATGTGGCATGTTAGCGAACTATACAATCTCTTTTCATAATTTTATATAATAATTTTTTTGCAATATTATAATTTTTAATTTTTTTAATTTTTAATAATTTTATTCTTTTGCAATTTTATATTATTTTAATATTTTAATAATTTTTCCATTTCTTTAGTAATTTTTTTATAATTTTGAAAATTCTAATAATTTTCATTATTTTAAAAATTCTAATTTTTAAAATAAATTTCTATTATTTTAATTTTTATAATTTTTAAAAACTTTAATTTGTTTTGCTAATTTTTTGAAAATTCTATTTTTTATATTTTTAGAATTTTTTATGATTTTCATTATTTTTAAACAATTTTAAGAGAAATTACAAGATTCCACCACGTGGTGAAGTGAAGTTAACGAATGTTAGGAGTTTACACTGAAATTAATTTTTCAAGGGCCTAATTGATTATTTATATTTGAATTAAGGGCTCAATTGAATGCTATTTTCAATTGAGAGCTTAATTGATTATTGAATTATTTTACAATAGTTTTTTAATATAATAAACCATAAAATAACTAAAATTAAGGCTAATGAGATCTTAGTTTATGGGCAAAGACCAAGGTTTTGAACTCTGACTACTTAGATATGAAACTCATCACTTGTGATTATATGCGTGGGATTCAAAGTTTCATCATGTGTTGATGCTATATGTGAGTCTTAATCCAATTAGTTGGTTTCATTTCTAATTTTTAACTCGTTTGTGCTGTAATAATTTGATTCTACTCCTTCAAGATAAATATTTTTGCTTGTACTTAATGTTAGGCGTGAGTGTTCGATTGGATTTAGTGAAAAAATTAATTGAGTTCACGAGTCTTATTTTATCATCCTAACTCAATTTGAATTTTTTTCGAATCGAGTCGAGTGAAATAAAATTTGAGTCTAGTCAAGTTGAGTCGAGTCGAGTCGAATGGAGTGAAATTGTTCGAGTTAAATTAAAAAATTAAACATGTCAAATAAAAATATTGCTCCAGTATAATTAATTCTATGTCAGAGCACATAAGAAATCATATATATTTGAACCAAAATTTTTATTTTAGAAAATTTTTAGATTTTTTATATATTTTTTAAAAAATAAATTCTGAAAATTTTAAAATATTTTGAATTTTAAAAATTATTTTGAATTTTTTTTGTAATTTTTGTAGAGAGAGAGAGACAATTTGCTTATGTTCAAAGTTGATAGGGACCAAAATGGTATTTCCATTAACATGTTATTCGAATTGTGAAATTCAGCTCGACTCGAACTCGAGACTCAAATCGAATTATTAGAGTTGAGTTGAATAATTCGAATAACTCAATCCGCTTAACCTGAAATTCGAAATTTTTTTCAATTTTTCTTAATCGAATCGAATTTTGCTCACATTTACTATTAGTGTTAACCTAAAAGAAAAACCTACAATTAAGAGTATATATATATATTGAAGTAGAAGCAAAACACAAACAAAATTTAGAAGGTTTTTAAAAATAGGTTGTCTAGAAATATTGAGGTGTCACAATCAAAGGTGAATTTTGCATATCAAATGAAACACATTTTAGGAGGCAATAATGTGTAATTCAATTTAATTCGACCTCTTCCTCTTATTAATTATTTTATCATCCAATGATTTCAAATACAAACAAAATTCAATATTTTTTAAAAATTAATAGCTCTAGAAATATGAAGTTGTCACGTCAAAGGTGAATTTTGCATATCAAATGAAACACATTTTAGAAGGTAAATAATGTGCAATTCAATTTAATTCAACCTTTTTTTTGCCTTCCTCTTCTTAATTATTTTGTCTAATCATCTTTATTGCCTAACATTAAATTCGCTGTCTCAATCACATCCTTCAATTATAACCCGAATTCTAAATTAGTTCTTATATTTCCAATCATGCAATTTAAGTCGTCCATGCAATAAGTATACATGTATTTACAATTTTAATTATGTATTCTAAATATGTTTCACGTCAAATTTAAACTCGCAAACACCTAAGTTGATAGTTAGATTGATGGAAAGACTTGATTAAAACGTTTTAAACATTTATGAACTAATTTAAAATTTAGCGATAATTTTAAATATTTAACGAATTGACCCTAAAATTTATAAAAGAAAACAAATTATGAAAATTACAATTATTAAATAAAGTCATAAAAAATATTTGAATTTCTTTTCAAACCAAGAAATATTCTTAGAATTTTCTTTTTGTGTTTGATTTGATTGCATAAATCGTTTTCCATTGTAAACTAATTTTCCAGAACATAACATCAATGGTCCAGCATTTGCAGACTTTTTTTCCTCCAGTTTTCATACGGAAACAACAACTTGCAATTTATTCAAAATAATTTGAGAATTATAAGTCATCTAAGCACGTGATTTAGAATTTGATTTTTATTTTAAAGTATTCATTGAATTTGGATCGAGTAGTGAGAAATTTAAAGTTTTTATGTGAAGTTTTCGGATTCGAGTTTTGTCTTTCATTCAAGAGTTTAATGTGTACCCTGATACTCGAACTTTAATCTGGTGTAATTTTACACATGAAATTTGTATATCTAATTTTTTTTTATTTTGATTTAATTGTACACATTTAAAGAATTAAATACGACAATTTATTTTTATATTGAAGAAACATATTTATTTATGCATGAAATATGTAAACTCAAAACAGTATTAAATTGATGTGTTGGTACTTTAATTGTTAGTAATTTGACTTTTAAACATTGATGACAATCATATAACGAAGCATGATTAGTATGGTTGATATAAAATCACACACAAAAATGTCACAATTATTTAAAGATTATATTTTGAATTTCGACCATTAAAAACCCCCAATTCTGCAGCCTTACTTTAAAAAGAAAAATTTAAAATGAATTAACACATTAATTTAAGTATCTAAACTCTAAAGTAATGATTAAGATAATTGAAATAAAATAATTAAAATTTAGAGGATGGCTGGTAAGTGGTAAGTCAAGTTTTGGACAAATATTTTATAGAACCCATCTTCTTCATTAGCAGAAATTTCCTAAAATATGGTCCTTTGAGATGGAACATATTATTTATTATTAATATTAATGATATTATTGTTTATTTAATTATATTACCTTCTAATATAAAAGGTCAAAGAAGGTGCACTCTTATTCTAGAGAGCAAAAATAAATAAATAAATGTTTTCACATTCAATTCAGTAGCACTCTATTTATAGTATCAATTTCTTTTCAAACAACAAAATGTCTTAACATACTATTACAATAAATTTCACATTATACAAAAATTTAATATATAATATTACAATATGAATAATAAAATTAAATAAGAATAACATGTTTTAAAAATAAAAATATGGGACTTAGCTTATATATTTATCTATTTTAAATATATAAATTAGTCTAGAACGATTTTGAAGTTGGTATCTAAAATCGAGTGAATATAAGTTTGTATATATAATATTCGATGTCATATATAAATTCGATTCAATCTTGACCATGAGCATATTTAATATTGTGGTTTGCACTTTAGTCTCTAATTTTTATTTGTTTCATTTTCATTTGTGTTATATTGCTAGCTTGAGAAAACTATCCACATTTATTTGACAGAAATATTGAAATGGAACTTTTTAAATGCTATAATTGTGATAATGGAAATGCTCTAGAAAGAAAAAGCATTTATGATTTTATTTTATTTTTCTAAAATAACCCAAAATTTATTTGACATTCATTTTATAAAAATAAAAATAAAAAACTAAGCTATTAAATTTGCTAATTATATTGGTTTAATTTATGAATGATGAAAGTCAATATTTAATTTTCCAGAAGAAAGATACTGTGTAACCTTCTTGTTTTTTCAAAATCAAGCTTACATAATTCAAGCCTTTGAAAAAGAATTGCTGTAATTTCTTTTCAATATGTCAAAAAGTGGCCTTAAATGCCAAAACAAATCAAAATTGACCTTCAAAAATCCACTCAAGCATTGTTGAAAATAAAAAAACATTAGGTGTGTTTTTCATACTGAATGAAACATTGTTCAGTAATTTTATTCTTGGCTTTTCTTTTCACCGAAGAGCCTCCTCAGCTTAGTGCAGACAGTCTTAGGAAGGAGTACTAGTTAAGTTCATACTATTGTTGTTGTAATAACCTATAGATAATAATTGTTATTATTATTTTAGATTTAAGATATTGAAATGGATAATAATTAATTGTTACGTAAAATAAAGTGTTTGAATGGAAGTGATGGTTGCAGTGACCACTGAAGGTGGCACTGCGAGAAGATTAGAGAAAACAAGAACACAACAAATTGTTTACATAGTTTAGTTTCTCTACGTCTGTGGAGCCTAGTTTAGAGAGTAAATCTACTATCTTTAATCTCAATACAACAAGTGATTCAAGTCATATCCCACCATGATATAACAACCTCAATTTTGTACCTAAAGATTAATATCACTCTTTCAAATGCACTCTCAAAAATATGTTTCACAATGAACAAATAAGTGCTCTCAATACTTAACATAGGGGCGAAGCCAAAAATTTTTTATTTTGGGGGTGGGGCAAAATTAAGTTATAAATTTTGAGTGCAATTTCACCATTGTATTAGTTAAAACCTTTATAATTTTTTAAAGGACTAAATTAAAGTCTTATCATTTTTGAGGGGGTCAAATTGTAATTGAAATTTTCCTTTTTTTTTTTGGGTGGGGGGGGGGGGAGGGGAGAGGCGTTGCCCTTGACTCAATACAAAACCTATACAAGTCTATCAAATATATAAGAGTTTCAAGACTTGCTAACATACTAGAGGTCAATTACAATCACGTCATCGTTAAAATAGCAAGATACAATATAATAAAGACCAATGCAAAGTGGATTGTTGGAGATATGTCTTCAATGTTATCCTAGTCCAATCTCCACAATCCAAGGAATCCAATGGCTTGATTCGATCTAATCCAATCTTCAAAAAGTTGCTTCAAATGGATTGATCTTTATAAATAGGATTTCATACTTCCATAATATCAACATCATTCAAAGCCCAAAGATTTTGTTAAAAAATGGCTAATATCAAATCTGGAAAGTAGCAGAGTTTGTCACAATGATAGCCATAGTGGCCACTACTGTTGGCACTTCGACAGCCACTTCAAAAACACTTGCCTCAACAATAACTACAACAACTCCCTTTTAGCACAATCCTTTTCTCTAAGTTCAATAGTCACAAAGCTTGTAAAGAAAACACACAAAAAAAAAACTGTAATAACAAAGTAAAAGCAAAATAACTCCCATTAGAAGGAGTAGATAGCATCACCCATTACATTCCATTTAACAACAACAACATCCATTCTATTCAACTTCCAATCTCTCTTCCTTTTTGATCAAAAGAACTGCTATATTATCATTGCCTAAGGTGAGTCAACAAATCATTGTGCAATGCACTTTCTTGATCTCTAATTTGAGCTGAAATTCGAGTCATCAAGCAAATTTCTTGATCATTTATGGGGTGAGAATTAATGGAAGCAGAAAAATGTTTAACCATCATTTGATTGAATCTTGCTAGTTTCTCGTAGGACCAGTTGCAGTGGTCACTTTAGGAGCACCTAGTGCATTATCAATAGTAGGTTCTTCTTGTTCTCCTTCTTTAAGATGATCCTCAGGAGCTATAAAAGCATGCTTTCCTTCAAGCCGTTTTTAAAAGAACTTCAACTCAACAACAATTCTTTTAAGTTGCTAAGAAGCTCAAACAATTCTAAGATTCTACTTATGGACTTGAAAAATCAAGGATTGAAATGGTAGAAAGTTCTTAACATGTACCTTTTATGCATTTTTGGTGATTCTCCCATAATTGATTTGGCCAATATCAAACTTGACTATTTTTACTAACTTTTTGATCAACAAGTAGCCTTCTTTCTAACCACATCTCTTTGACTGTTTGGTAACCAATTCCTTGTTGCAATTGCAAAAAAGAAAGCATATGTAGTGCTCAGAGATGAACCATGTATTGCACCCTACAAAGGCTAGGTTGGATGGATGTTGTTGGTACTGATTACAATAATGTTGTCTTTAGATTCTTCAAGTTTAACCATATTTAAATAGTCAAAACTTTCTTGATCTAATCAAGACTGCAATCATATCATACCCCCTTATAAAAACTTTGTGGTATAGTTGGATTTGCTTATCATCGATGTTGTAGAACATGTTATCATAGAACTCAAACACAACCTATCTAACATAAGGTTTAACAAAACTAATTTACCCCATAAGTCCATCATTACCTAACAAAGTGTCTATACCATGCTTAACAAAACTAGCTTCATCTATATTCTATTATTCAATAAAAATTTTCTTGAGCATGGAAAGATACTTTTAGAACAAACAACAGTAAAAAAAAAATCTAGCTTTGTTTCTCTAGAAGAGCAGCTTCTTATTCTCTAGCTTTGACTGTAGCTTCTGCAAACACAAATGACACACTAGCTTGTTTCATCCTTTTGTTCATTTGTTGAGTTGCCATAAGAATTTTTGGACGTTTGATTTTGGCCTTTCCCGCAAAAGCCACCTTCAACGGGGTATCTTCATCAAAGTTGGGATCTATTTTAGCCTTTGATTTATCGAAAGAATCAGATGAAGTTTCTTCCTCTACTCTCAATCTCTTAAAAGTTCTTGGTTCGATAGAAGACTTTCCTTTATCAATCTCTTTTATTGAAGAACGTCTTTCAAACTCTTTTGCAACAATAGAGCAAGTCTTCCTTAGCTTTGCTTTGGTAGTGCTTGCAATAGTGGGCATTATAGGTGTCAATACGGTAACTTGAACCTCATCATTAGAGCTAGTAAGCTCAACTTCATTCTTAGAAAGGTTGAGATTAGGGTTTTGATCTGCCACAAATTGGTGTGGCAAATTAAGCTTTCCCGACATACTTAAGGAGCTTATTCTCTAGCAAAATAGCGCATTTTGTATAAATTTTTTTGTTATTTTTAGATTTTAAGTTAATAAGTGAAAATGTCTCATTTTTGCCAATTTTGTGACCTAATTTGGCCAATAGTGTCATTGAGAGGCCTAACGTGTGATTGGGTGGTGTAGGGACGTGTTGGAGGTTGAAAACAAGTGAAAACGACACCAAAGATAAGGGTATCGTGATATCCACCCCTTAGAATCGCGATACCTCCAACAAGATAGAAGTTTGGAGACACTCTTCAATGGTATTGCGATATCTATCCTTCAAAGAGCACTCCAAGGCTTGACACTTCTCGAGGTATCGCGATATCCACCTCTGGGTATCCGACACCACCTTCGTCAATGGGACAAAATTAGACAAAAAGGGTAGTATTTGTCCACTCGGTCCACCAATCACCCAAGGCCCGTGTAAAGGTATTTTTGGCAATAAAAACTCATTAGAAGACAACCTAAAACAACCAAAATTGGCTAAGGAGAAGAGGCACACACATTAGTTTAGTTTTAGGTTTAGTTTTCTCTAGGTTCTCTTTTAGTTTTTCTACACTTTTTCTAAGGTTTTCATTTTCTCTTCTTCTTCTTTAGTCTAGAGTTTATTTTTTGCATTTACTTTTCTTGACGTTCTTAGTGTTAGTTAAATTAGTTATCACTGTAGCTTAGGCTTATTTGTACTTTCAGTCCCTGTACCTTGATTGTAAGACATTTCTAGCTTTAGTTTAATGTATTTCCGTTTCTTTCACTTCAAATTCATCAATGTTTGTTCCTTTTATGTTTATTACTTTATATTTTCTTGTTGAATGCTTTTAGTTTCATGTTCTTTAAGTTTTCTAGCATAAAAATCCAAACTTTTATTTTTTTTCTTAAGCTTTATTTTCATGGATGCTTTCTTTTGCATTTCCATGTTCACATATTTTTCTTTTAACATGAGTAACTAAACCTCAAAACGGGGTTGGTTGATGGAGAAGTGGGTAAGCTAAAATTTTGGACAAAAGACTAAATTGTAACAAATTGGACTAAATCAAATAGATATAAAAACTTAGGAAGTGATGCCCCTAAGGTAATATCCAGGCAAGTGAGATTGGAAGGTAATCTTGTTGCGCACTCGTTCATTAGTCCCAAATTAACTGGTGAGATCGAAAGATAAACCGAAGTTAATTCGTCTAAGTCGATAAAATTGAGATTGGAAGATAAAATTGAGCCATTCAGTAATTTTAGCGATTTAAGTCCCTTGTTTGAGGATCAGTAAACCACATAAAAACCAACCAACCACCATTAGTTATTTATTGGATAGTTTCTTAGTTTTAAACTCTTTGCAATTGAGTTCTTAAATAAGCATATTTAATTTTCTTACAATATTTTCTTGTTATGAATTACCGTACTATAAAATCGTATCAGTAGCCACTTAGACTCTATCGTGTATGCTATTTATCACTCAACTTCCATCTCCTTTAGGTTTAATCCTTGGAATACTCTGGTGTTCTATTGTAACACTATAAATATTACAACTGACCTATATGCTCACAGTAAAACCGTACTTTAAAAGCTGTTTTATAATTTCGTTGTTTTATGCGCACACGTGCGATGCTGGTCAGGTTTCCAAGTGCATCAGAAACCTAGAAAAATCTTCTACAGCTTTCTGAGAAACAATTTTAGGTTCAACAATATTAGTAGTAAACTCAGATAAACGATAGGAAAGTCAGATATAGTAAAATCGATATTGGCAGCAACATTAACTAGGGTTTCATCAATGGTTAAAACAATATTACCTTGGCTAGTAATGAACTTAATTAGGGCTTCAATCTTATCTTCAGGCATAAAATAATGTTTAGGAATTTGTGGATTGTTCAACAAAGTGTTGATTTCAACAATAACTTGTAGCAACATCCATAACCTTCAATGAGGTTTCTTCCCCTACCTCAGTAGAAACTATAGAAAATATCATTTGCCTTCTCAATAACAGTCACTTTGATGACAAATTTTTTAGGCAAAGATCGACGTATCTTTGTAACAAGCTTTAAGTTTGAGTATTCTTCACCAAAGGCAAAAACCTAATTTTAGATGTCATAAAGCTTTGCATAGAATTTAGATAAGGTCTTATTGTCATGCATTGTTAAAGTCTCAAATCTCGTAGTTAGCATTTGAATTTGGATTGCTTCACAGTTGGTCCTTTATAAGTAGTTTCAAGAATAGTCTAAGCTTCTCTAGCAAATGATCATTTAAGATATTGACCTAAAATCTTGAGGATCAACTCTAAAGAAAATTGCCTTAAAGTCTTGGAGTTTGCATTGGCCAATTTCTCATCATCATTGGTCTAAGTTACTTTAGGTTTGAGATTTCTCACACTATATGCACTAGTTATTGGTAGCTCCTAACCAGTCAAAATTGAGTGCTAAGATTTTTCATCCATGAACTTGATAAAGCATCATCCTTACCTTCTAGTAGGCATAGTTTGTTCCATCCAACATGGGGGGACTTGGGACTAATAGTCCTTCCATCTCAATTGCAAATCAATAATAGGATCTCTACTTAGTACACCAAGTGTCTAGCTCTGATACTAAATGTGGATTCTTTGAATTTTGCCTTGCAATTTTTCATTCAATTGTAACTAGATCAAGTGACTAATAGTTATAAAATGAGAGATGGACAAAAAGAGTTTGGTCTCGTAGTTTGAAAATTTTCTACATTTGCAGAGCTTTACCCAAAGAGTAATCTACAATAAATCAATATGTATAAGACGTGATTTAAGTTCAACTCACTCACTAAGTTGCAACCCCACTCCTATACTTCAATCTAGATCACTTTCCCACTAAGTATAACTTAGCTATAAACTGATGAATTAAACATTTTACTTACACAAGTATGCATTGGAAATAAGTTCCTCAATGAACAAGTTAAGTGCTCTCTCTCATGCTCTTAAACTTAAAACAAGTTGCCTCTTAAATAAGTGTAATTAGCGTGTTAAAATACAATCAATGTAAATATCTAATTCTTCAAAAGTAGCCCTAGAAAATGTCTTCAATAAAGAATATACTTGCAGAGATCTTCTTGATATTAAATTTATTGTAGATCTAATCTCTCAAATAAGAGAACTTTCTGATCACATCAAGAGTATTCACAAAGCCCATGCTTGACTTGATTCTTGCACTATCTATCCTTACTAATGGATTGCTAAAAACCTTCAAGGATATACATTTAAAAGTTCAAACAATTTTAATTAAAATATGCTAATCACATAAGATAGCTTACAATATTTTGCTAGATGTGGTGTTGCCTCACATCCTTAAGAGACCCTAACAATATATGTAGACCATATCTTAAAGTATATATTTGACATTGGATTTCCCAAAATTTTCTAAGGTGTCCTATTATGATATGTTTGGTGCTAGGTGTTTGAAACATGAAAGAAATCAAGACTCTTTCGAAGCTGATTGGGGCTTCTTTGTGCATAATAAGTCAATAATTTGACTTTGACCCGAGCAACCGGCAAGTGGGACGACTCCCCCCCTAAACATTATTTAAGAAGGTTCCATAATGTTCAAAGCTAGCAGCTAGCTTCTCTCTGTAAGTTTGATTGACGATTTCATGCCACTGTACACACCAAAATTGAATGATTAACACTAATCTTTGATTTCTTTCCCGAGCTTGATCCACACTTAGCCAGATTCGTCAAAGATGATGACCGTCGACGACGTCCAAGGTGTTAACGATAACAAGGCCGATCACGAAGATATTCAACTTCCTGGGTTCCGGTTTCATCCTACTGATGAAGAGCTCGTAGGGTTTTATCTTAAACGCAAAGTTGAAAAGAAACCCCTAAGATTCGAGCTTATCAAACAGATTGATATTTACAAATTTGATCCCTGGGATCTCCCAAGTATGTTCTCAGCTCCTCTTCTTTCATTTTTATTATATATGTTTGCAGATAGTGAGATTCCAATATTAAATTTACGGTTTGATTGAATAAAGCAGGCCTAGATCATAAAATAAAAATTAAAAAAATGGAAAGGATAACCAAAACCCAATTTCATTAAAGTTTTCCAATTTTGTGATGTGAATGAAAATATAAAGCTTTATTTTCTTTAAGTTGATGATGTGTGTTGGTGATGAATGAAATAGCAGAAGCTAGCATGGTGGGGGGAGGAGGAGAGAGTGAATCGTACTTCTTCTGCAAACGAGGAAGGAAATACAGGAACAGCGTGAGACCAAACAGGGTAACAGGGTCTGGTTTTTGGAAAGCAACCGGCATTGACAAGCCTGTTTATGCTCAAACAGGTGATCATCAAGGCCTTGCCTGCATTGGGTTAAAGAAAACCTTAGTGTATTACCGTGGAGCCGCCGGAAAAGGGACCAAAACCGATTGGATGATGCACGAGTTTCGTCTTCCTTATCCCCATGAGAGCACCACTGTCGTCGCCTTTTCCAATCCCAAATTTGCTGCACAAGAAGCTGTAAGTACAAAATATTGCTCAAGTTGGGTTAATCAATGTTATTTTATTTAAGGGTTAATTTCATTAGAAGTCCCTGATTAACTTCAAAATGTTCTGATTAAGTCATAATAATATCAGTATCGTATCAATCAGTTTATTTTATTAGCCTAGCAGTTAATTTAGGTGTTAAATACCAATTCAGATATAATATCGAGTATATTTAAAGCACACGGATGATCAAACTGTAAACACATGTGTACCTCTTGCTTCGACAACTTAGATATGATATTTTAAGGAAAACAAATAATGTCAATAAAATGTAAGAGGACTATTTGTTTTTAAGGCATCAGATTCAAATTGTATGTATAGTAGGCACACACGTATTTACCGTTCATTATATCCAAAATGTCCGAGTACGAAATGCCTAGAGTGATAGGATGTTGATACTTTGAGGATTTGATTGTAACATTTTGAAGTTTTTGGATTGATTTAGAATTTAAGCAATAGTTTAACCCTTCATGTAAATAACTTGTGATACGATAGTAATAATTATCGGGAATTACAGGAAGTATGGACCATATGTCGAATCTTCAAGCGAAATTCATCACTCAAAAAACACAAACAAGATTGGAGACAAATCACAGCAAAACGAGCTTCACTGACAACAGCACCAACCTCTCAAACATGTAGTGTGGAATCCAAATCCAACGTTCAAGGGAAGTACATTACCTTCGGTTCTCCATTTATAGTAGATTATCATCAATATCATAACGACGAGGAGAAGCCATCAATGCTTGTGAATCATCATAATATCAGTGGAAAGAACCAAAGCCAATGGCATGTTACAGATAGAATGAGTAGTGCTGCAACGGCTCAAATACCTTCATCAATGGCGGCATCATCTTCTAGCTTTTCAAATGATGATTTCTTCACTGAGGCCAATTGGGATGAGCTGAAATCAGTTGTGGAGTTTGCTCTTGAACCCTTTCCTATGTAAATATATATAATATGCTTTATAGGGTTGCACTTTTTTTTTTAATTTTGATGATGAGGGAATATTATTAATTAATAATTAGTTGCTGATTTTATATTTAATAATGGAATATTTTATAGAGACTGACATGGATGTACTCCAGTTTTTTTTTCTTTTTTCTTTTTTTGTAAGTATCTTTCTTTATTTTTATTTTTGAAACTTCGTTTTATTTTATTTCTTTTACCTTAATTCAATATTATTATGAATTTGAGAATCTTGGATTAATATTTCATATGCTATATTAATTAATTGGTATTTAATATGATTATATACTAGAGAAAAATATATGAATATTAAGTTCACAAGTATTTATAAAATTCTCAAATTTTAATTTTAAGATTCTTTTGTATTTCAATATTTTTTAGAATTTTATGATTTTAGTTTTTATAGAAATTTATGATTCTTTTATTGAAATTATAATGATAAGTAACATTCGAAAACCATTTTGTTACGACTGATAATAATAAAACAAAATTTATTAATAATTTACTCAAAATAAAGTCATTATATATGTTTTTTTCTAATGGTGTATACTAAAATTTATTAATTATGATTATATTTTGCATTGATGGATGTAATTTCATCAAAATAATAATCATATATGTTTCTACAAAGTCTAATGATAAAAGATATCAGACCCATAGATATTTGCATTTTCAATGTGCCCTAAACCCAAGAATATTCTTTGTACACCTTGTTTGACCAATTAATTAGATCTCAAAATTTAAGTCAAAATTCATTCTATATTGTCGGAATCTTGGGTCATAAATGGATTACCTAATATTAATTATATTCTTAAAACTTATTTTTCCTAATCCATATATGTATATATATTTATTATTACAATAAAAGAAAGAATAATAGAGCTTAAACTCGTGTTATATATATACATCGGTGTAAGATTATAGTTTTACACATTTTAATAATTTTTGTACCATTAATACTTTAACGATTCAACCAGCATATTTTATTTATATAAATCATGCATGTTAGATTTGGAATAAATTAAAAATTCTAACTATTTGTTTTATGGAATAACTTTCAATCGTTAAATATATATTAATATAAATAATATTGTAGATTAATTGGGTAGAAATATCGGATTGATGAAAAATTTTATATACATAATAAATATAAATATCTTAATAAATTTAATGGTTGAATTGTTAAAATATTAATGTACAAAAAATATTAAAATATATAAATTAAATCGATATAAGTAAATTTAGTTGAAATCATAATATTCAAATAGGAACAAATATATTCTTGATAGGTCAAGTCCAGCCGCACCTCTTCAAAACTTTTAATTCTTTTTATTCAAATAATTTGAAACCCATTCTTGAATACTTTTGAAGTTTAAAAATAATGAAATTTTGTCAAATACATATTTAATCTTAGGTGATAATTTTTATGTTGGTACGAAATTAAAAATAATAATGGAATTAAATAAACAACCTTCTATATATATATATATTTATACTTATTTAATTATAAAAATTATACTGAAATTGTAATTTTTATATAAATTAATATAGTGCAACTATAATTAATTTTTTTAGTAAAAGATCAGGATAACATTAAACGATTACAATAGATAAATTATAAATTAAAAGGACCTACACGTTTGGCGAATCTGGTAGAATTATAAACAAACAGATTAAGAAATCTCCTGTGTCAACATATTTAATCATGTAATCCGTAACTCTATTAAGTTAATTGATTAATTGATCAAACTAATTGAAATAATTTAAATTGACTATAATTCGATTCATTAAAGAATACGTGTCTTTGATTAAAAGAACATAGCTCGGCTGCACACACCCACATATATAATTAATTATTTCATCTGTTCAGTGTTCGACTATGGATAATTTTTGAAAAGCTAATATTAAAGTGTTTCAATTTTCAAACCACGTGGCCATCATAACTTATCCAAAAAATTTAACAATTTATTTATTTTTTTATTATTTGCAGTGTCGAACCATGCTTTGCTTAAATCACAATTTAATCCTTTTTTTTTATTTACAGTGTCGAACCATGCTTTGCTTTTGATTAAGACAACAAACCCAAGAAAATACTACTAACTCATGCTTATATCATTTAGAGAGGTTGACTCCCAACACATTTAGTATTGTTTTCATCTGAAGTTTTTTCGATTTTATTAAGAGTTTTCAATAGGTTTGCAAACTGTTTCAACCATAAAATTATAGAAATTGAAGAGTTTTTACATTACATATCAGGAGTTAGATTATACTTTACTTTCTTTATTTAATAACGTTAAACTAATCTCTGTATGTTAGATAGAAGAGCAAATAGTCCTTTCTGTTAAGAAATTCATCTATTTTCTATTGGTAAAAACTAGCGAGGCTAACAAAATGCTAACGGAATAACCAAATAGTTACACATGATATGCCATATATACTTTCTTTAATCAACATATAGGAACTAATTTGCTCATTTTTTAAGTAAATGAGGCTAAATGCAATCCAACTCTTAATACAAGAGTCATCACTACCACTTTAAGCTCCTCATAAAAGACCTATACAAGTTTAACCATGTGCAAACTTTTCAATTTTCATAGTTTTGTTTGTTCAAGTACTCTGAAATATGGGGGAAAAGCTATAATTTTATTTTAGGGAGGATGGAGCGAAAACAAATTGTATATTTTAATAAGAGTTAAAAGATAATTTCACCATTTTAATAACTTATATCTCTATATTTTTTAAATGATTAAATAAAAATTTATTATTTTTGAGGTGTCAAAGTATATAATTAAAATTTTATAAATTTTAAAAGGTTAAAAATTGATTTCTTAATTTAAAAGGGTGGAGCTCAGCCTCTTGACGCCGCCCCGATCAAAATATTCCCACTTTGTAATTCGTCACGACTTTTGGTAGAGTCTTATAACAAGCAATAATGCTTAATTTCTTGGTTGTATATTTTATACTCACCTTAATACTTTACTGCAATTTGTCTTTTTTTTTTCTTACTAAACAAAAGGAATAAATTTGGCTTAATATAATATTTGGTAATTGAATTTGACAATTTTCTTAATTTGATATTTGAACTTGACTATTTTTCTTAATTTGGTACTTGTCAAATGTTTTACAAATTATTCAATATACTAACAATGTTAATTTTTTATGAGATCGCAAAGTTAATCAATGTATAACTGACATGTGATAGATGATACGATATTCTTTTTATTTTATATGTTCAAATGATTTGGAGCTTTAAAAATCTTTATTTTATTTAATATTAATTCATTATGCCTATTTTTAACATGAATTCCTCTAATACTGACAATATTTTTGTAACATAACAAAAAAATTAACACCGTTAATTTTTTGCATAATTATATAACATTTAATAAATTTAAGTATCAAATTGGACTAAAAAATTTTAAGTATAAATTAAGAAAATGTCAAATTCAGATACCAAATATTATATTAAACTATTAAATTTAAATCCCAGAGCATATAAATATTCTTTTAGGTCACGTAGGTGGTGGAATACAAAATTAATTACAAGATTAAGGTTGTAATCAAAGGAAATTAAAAACAAGATTGAATTACTAGTAATATCCATCGAAATTTCCAAGGTCGTGGTTGAAAATTTTGAATCAGCTGGTAATTTAAGGTCTGAAGAAAAAGAGATTTTTAATGATTTAATTTGGTCATATAATAAATAAATAAATAAATAAATAAAATGCAAACACTTTTCGTATGATAGACTTTTTCAGGGTCGCTCCAAAATGGCTGCGATTCAACCAAATTTGCATGAAGAAAGTATAAAAAAGAAGAAACCCAAAAAGTCAAAATCTTTTGGTTTTTAATGATTTGTCAGCTCTACACACTTACACGAAAACATATATAAATCATGGACTTCGATTCTAGTAAAACAAATTGAAATTATCAAATCCTTGATTCAATCGAAGAAATAGTTTCTTCAATAATTTTAAAAAATATATATTTGTAAGAAGAAAAGAAAATTTTAATGTGTTTGGTAGGGAAAAAATTTAATGGATAAATTATAAAAAATAGTCGATTTTGTTCCTTTTAGATTACATTTTAGTTTTTTATGTTTGAAATGTTACGTTTTAGTCACTTATGTTATCGTTTTGTTACGAAGCGGTCGCTCTGTCGTTAAGCTCCGTTACCTTCCTAACGACAATCTTATGTGTCTGTCCAAATGGGTTTTAAATGCCAACTTGGATGTCCAATTGAGACGAGAATATGTTTTTAATTAAATAAATTTAATTAATTGAAAATTTTAAATTAATTACACTTTTAACTGGAAAAGAAAAACCGTTCGTCTCATTTTCTTTTAGTTTTCTTTTCCATTTTGATTGAAAAAACTATTCTCATCCTAGTTGGACATCCAAGTTGGCATTTAAAACTTATTTGGACTGTCACGTAGGATTGCCGTTAGGGAGGTAACGGGATTTAACGACAGAGTCGCTACTTCGTAACAAAACGATAACATAAGTGACTAAAACATAACATTTCAAACATAAGTGATATTAAAATATCATCTAAGGTAAACAAAAGTGATTGCTTTTATAGTTTACTCAACAATTAATTATTTAAAAAAGAGAAAATTTTAACAAGCACACTTATAGAAAGAAAATTTATATATATATTTTTATCTTTCTACTTATTTTTTACCCTTTCAGTTTATTTTCTTATCATTCTAATCAAGCAAAACCTAAGATCCTTGGGTTAATGTGGAGAGGGTGGGTACTCAGCTGGTGTGTTCTCATTGGAATATCGTTGCCTCTTGCTCGGGCATGTCAAGGTTGCTCTCTCTTTAATCACAAGCTCGATTATTGAAAAGCTAAGCACTTGTTTATCCAAAATATTAAATATAAACTATAAAACCAACATCATATTTTTTTTCCCATGTCAAGCTCGGTTAGTTATCAAATGAACAAAATATTTGTAGGGTGCATCTTTGAACAGACGCAAAATTCATTGGGTAAAGATGCAGGTGGTTATTGTTACAATGGGAATGGGAGGTGCACATGATGCACACTTATAGAGAAGGCAAACATGTAGTGGATGCAATGGCTAGTTCAGGAAGAGAAATGAGCCCAAGGCTTCACTGTTTCAACTCTCCTTTAGGTGAGATTTTACAAGTCTTGGACGATGATGTTTGTAGAGTAGAAGCACCTACAATGGTGCTGGTTTAATGCTTCTTTCCCTCTATGTTGTATATATAAAACGAAGCGGGTGGCTTTGACTTGGTTAGTTGCAATCTCTGTTACCATAAATCGCTATCTCCCTAGCCACTTTGAATTGGTACGCATGTTCCCACTAGCCTATACTTATTATATAAACACAAAAACAATACAAGTTCCGAAAAACCGTATTATTCATGCACCATTTGAAGTATAATGTTTCGGTCGATTTGATCAAAATTTAATGGAATGGACCAATGCAACCGGTACAAACCAAGATTTTAACTGGTACGAAATAGAAAATTGGTTGCACCAATTTATTATTAGAATGATGAACATCAGTTGGAATCAGTGTGAAATTGACTACACTAGAAGATATATCAACTATGATGATTTTTTGGCCCCTTTTAGGGGTAATGCTACCACTTAAATAACCGGAGATGTGATTATCAACTTACTATTATAGAAGAATTTTTCAATATGAAACATGATTGTTTCGATAAAAGACCGAAAAGATATTTAAATATTTGAGGAGAAAAATGAATAAATAAAATAAATTTATTAAGGAATAGTTAGAATAAATGAATAAATAAAAGATTGAAAGGAAAAGAAATATAGAAAAATAAGTAATTTGGTAAGAGACTTGAAAGAAGTATGAAACATGAAGACTGGAAACGTTTTTCTTTTTGTTGGAATAAAAAGGTTTTTTTGACAGAAAATGCTTTATGTACTTTTCATTATTTAGAAGAAGAAACAAAACACATTTTGGCTTTGAGAAGGTAAGAGTAAACATCAAATCTCACAAAACCCAAGGTTGGTATACAGATAATTCCAAAGCAAACAAAATGGTTTTTTGAAAAAGGTTAAAATAGATATGATTTTTAATATTTAAAGGTGGGCTGACTAGTTTTTAGTTGAAAAGGTGAGCTTACAAAACTTGTATAACCACTTCCAAAATTTTTAAACAATTGAGTGTCTATATCTATAAATTTTAAATTTCATTATTTAGGAATTGATAATATGATGGATTTGATTCTGAAAATATTAATATGAAGTATATTTTTTGTAAGCAATGTTATAGAAAGATGTTTTGGCTTACTCAAACTACATTGAATTCATTATGACCCAAAATGCTTTTTGTGTAACATTATAAGGAGAGAAATGCAAAAATTTAAGTGCATTAAGAATGATCAGAATGAATGCTAATGAAAATGATGAAATAGATTTAATTAGCAATTTTTTTTGAAAGGTAAATTCATTAATTTATTCTATGAATGAAACCATACAATTCAGAAAAAAAAATAGCAAACATTCGTTGTAAATGATGAAGGACAAGCTCCATCAACGCAACAAAGGCTTGAGTCTCAGCATCAATAGAACATTATGACATGTTGACAATTGGTTTTGTCACAACTCAAGTACGACATATTTGGAGTGATTGCAATCACTTAATACGATAAGGAAATCAGCCCCGAATGGTCCAAAGCGGCAAGCAAAAATCAACAAAAGAATCAAGCATTCACCAAACTAGAGAGGACGACAATAAAATCATCCCTAAAATCACTTGTAAAACTAAGATTACATACATAAGCAAGACTAAAAAACGTGCTACAGGAGCAGACAAAAACTTCTAAACCCAAAGACTTATTAAACAATGGAAAAACAAACAAAAAAACATATAAAACTTTAGACAAAATTGGTCCAAATCGACACGTGAAATCATTTATTATTCTAAAATACTCTCAAACCAGAAGCAAATTAAGAAGTTGACGAAGAGCCACCCATTTTCCAAGAAAAACTACTACTGGCCGGTGGAGTTTTAGCGAACGACAGACATTGTCATTTTTCCATCACAACTTGTGAAGACAACAAATATATGCACAAAATAGATCTGTGTGTGTAGTGAATAAGAAGAAAAAAAAGAATGGGTTGATGGGAGAGGAAAAAGATGGGTGATAGCCAACCCAGAGGCTGACACCGCCGCTGAGTAAAATAAAATATAAGAAGCAAACAGCTTGGAGAAAAAAAAAGTTTTTAGGTTTTTCTTTGAATATATTGAATTAGCAATATTGAACCCAAAAACAAATTGAATTTTTTTTAAAAATAACTTGTAACGCCGTGAATAATTTATTTCCGTTTCTGTAAATATTTAATACAAATATATATCTATTTCAATGATTAAACATTTTGGGTGTGTGTATGAGGTCTTGGGTTCAAGTCTCCTTATTGTCAAATTTTGTTATTTTAGATCCAAGCCTTACCTTTATTGAGTGGACTTATATAAAATTTGTCTGTTAATCTATATTAGAATGAGCTTATTGGTTTGAGTGGTAAGGAGTTAGGATGTTGGGGTTTTGTGTTCAAATCCTTGTGTGAGCGTGGGTGATAAATTTTTGCTTCGGTGGCTGATAGTGGTTCAGTGGTAGTGGGATTCTCAAGGAGTGGGGTGGTTGTAGATGTGGATGTAGTGGGATTTGGGACAAATTCTTTTCCCTAAAAATCTCTCCCTTCTTGGAAATCTGACGTTTCTTTTGCTCTTTCTCTGTGTTTTCTTCTCAACGGAATTTTCTTATTTTTTCCTTGTTTTAGCAAAATTGTTCTTCCAAATTGCAATATTTTGATTCATTGTGTTTGTACGTTTGGTAAGTAAAGCTTTGCTTTCCTTTAACTTTTGATTTTGGATTATAGCGATGTTAATCTATAGCGACTGATTAGTGGAACTTCGTGTTTAGGAACAGATTGTGGAGTAAGGAATTGCACTCCAACGGTTTAGTGCGCGTTGAGGTGGTTTGTCGTCGGCGGTAAGTCAGTTTCATGTTGTTTCTTGTCATCGATTTCGTTAGTCAATATGCTAAATCGATATTGGGTACTCTGATTTTAGGTTTCGGAAGGCTCGAAAGTGTTTTCGTATAAAAACCGTACCAGATGTGTCCCCAAAACGTAAAAAAATCGAGTTTTGGTGAAAGTCGAAAATGCATTCTGTTGATGCCACACGGGCGTGTGCTTGGCCGTGTGGCTGGCTGTGTGCGAGATACAACCGTATGTTTGACGCGGGCATGGCTGTACGCAAGACACGACCATGTGGTGGTGTGAGTGTGGCTGTGTGGGCCACACGGGCATGTAGGTTTTGGGCTAGGCCGTGCAGGCCACACGGGTGAGGCCAATCTGGGTGTGTGGGCTCATAATTCTAAAATTTTCTCTAGGGTCGCACGGGCCATTGCGATTGGCTATGGGCCTACCATAGGGTCAGTAAGGGCTAACTAAACCTTAAATCATGTGATCTGGTATTCTGATAGTCTGCTCTAGGTAGGACACCGATTTGTATATTTGACTATTCCGTTTAAAAATATATGTTATATGTATATGAGTATGTTATGCATGATATTACTGTATCTGTTATTTCTGCATCTATGCTTGGGGTGGGTCTTGTATATGTGGAGGAAGTGATCTGTATGGCGACACTTCGCCTATATCTGGTAGCTTGACTGTGTATTATCTGTAACGTGTTGCATCGACACTATATGGTGTGTAGGGATGGGTGGGTGTTTTTAATCCTACATGGTGTGATGAGATGGTCGGAGTATGATGAGATGGTCGGAGATGGTGTGTAGAGGATGGGGGTAGGACTCTGTATATCTAATCTGCTTATCTGATTCTGATAACTGTATCTGTTATGGACTTGAGTCCAACTCAGTTTCTGACTGGTTATGAAAATCTGTGTGTGTGGCATGTTTATTTCTGTTGGGTTACACACTGAGTTTACGAAAACTCATATCTGTCTGTTTGTTCTGTTCAGGTAACCCTCAAACTTAGGCAGATCGGTGCGGCGGAGTCTCATGGTGTCCACAAGTTTGTAAATTGTTTTAAACTTTGGTTTTTATTTCAATTAAGAACTATTTCTAAAAGTTTTGTAATTTGTTTTGAACTCTCTGGACCGTTGATTTTTATTCTAGTTTTGGATGTGTTTTAAACCATTATTGCAACGTTTGACTAAAATCATGATTTTACGAAAACAAATGTTTTTCCAAAAATATGAATGGAATTTCTAAAATTTAAACGGTTTCTAGAACTTCCGCTGTAAAGAATATTTTGGCAAATGGATTAATTAGATAACGCGTTAGGTAATAGTTGTAAAACTTGGATGATTTACTGAACAACTTTCCAAAGTTTTGTCGAAATATCACTGTTTTCAAAACCCTTCTTTGTAATATTTCCGGATTCGGCCATAACGTTTAGGTCGGGTCTAGGGTGTTACATAACTTGCTAATCAAATGTGAAAACTATAAATGACAAGTTATCTTACACGGGGATTTTTCATTGTAATTGTGTAAACCTTTTCATTAAAGTGTTTGTGGTTGATCATAGGTCAGGTTGAACCTCAATAGAATTTTAGGTTCGGGCCTAAAAAATGGGCCTAAAATTTTACCTAAGTCTGACTCGGATAAAAATTGCTAAAAGCCAAGCTTGGCCCGACCTATCCATATTAAATTTATTTATATTATTATTTTTATATAAAAACAAGTTTTAAAATATAATATATCAAGTACACTAAAAACATTAAAATAAATACTTTTCAACAAATTAAAAATAAATTAAAAAATTATTTATACTTAAATAACGTTAAGATAGGTGCAACTTATAGTAGTAAAATTAACAATAAAACAAGAGTTATATAATATTCAAAAAATAACAACAAAATAACAGTAATATAATAATGAAACGACACCAAAACAATGTCAAATCAACAACAAATAGTGAAAACAGTGACAAAAACCAGCAAATTTTTTTTCAAATTTGGGCCGGGTTGGGCAAAAAAAAGCTTACTTGAGGCTTGTCTTGTTTAGAAAACATGCTTTGTTTTTTTGCCCAAGCCCATTTTTCGAGCCTATATTTTTGTCTAGACCCTCCTACTTTTCCAACAGACCTTCGAGCCAGGCCAAGTAACCCGACCCATGATCAGATCTAGTACATGATATATTTTGCATTAAAGTAAATCTTTTACTATCAAACCATCTATTAAATGATATATATATATATATATATATTTTTTTTATATTTTCATGTAACTTTGAAATCTTCGTTATTTGAGTATATTTTATGCAATATTGTGTTATCATTTTGTTTAAAGGTTAATGGATGGAGAAGATTCTAAATAAAATGGATTTATGAACAACCATTCGGAAATACAAGAAGACATTGGAATAAAATTAAAGATTTTAAACTTATTTGATTCATGACAGATCTATACAACATTGGAACATACAATGTTTAATTGTAGCTTTAGGTAAGGCTATTTACCATTTTCAAAGAAGATATTAGAGGAGAAATATTACGGATATAAGTTGAAAACTAAGTCTAACATATATTCAAGGCTTACGATTTTGAAAAACGAAGGAAGAAGTTCATTTATGAACATAATAGTAATGCTTTTGGATGGGATAACAATGGGAAGCATATATGAAGGAAATTATATTATCTTGTAGTAAATGTCATATTTATCAATTTATAACAAATATAAGTGAATGTTTTATCATCTTTAGTTTGTTTTTTATAGTTAAAGATTTTTAATGTTTTTTTTGTTTTATTAGTCACAAAAATGTTAGCACTCGAAGATGAAATGTCTCCTTCATTTTGATGATATTTTGAACAAGATTAATGAAATTGAAAATAATAATGATGGCATGTTCCAGGACTTGGAATCTCCAATTTAAGCGAAATTGATATTTCATGCACTTGTGTTTTACACTTTTACTTCTTCAATATTTTAACAATAATATTTTACTTGATGCTTAAAATAAAGTAAGATATATTTATTTCATGATTTGCAATCTATTTACCAAATATTGAACTGTTTATTCCTCAAAATGTGTATATAAGTTTTCTCATTTCTCATGTTAATACATATATTTACCAACGATTGAACTGTTTATTCCTCAAAATGAGTATATAAGTCCATTTAGGAAGCAATCATGCTAAGAAATGAATCAAGTTGCAAATGCTCATCATTTTGCTACATGTAAATCAATGTAATATTATTTTTATATATAATACACTTTGAACAGCAACGTACTCCAGAGTTGGCTGGAACATTAAGTATTTCAGACGACTTGCATCAAATAAAGCAACAGCCTTTGTTTCAATATTGTAATCAAGATATCTGTATACCATTCGTCATTTGACATTTATTTCTTTGCTAGGAATGGAATAACAAAAAATTGTTTTCATCCTGTCTGGCCCGTGGTCGTGTTATGTAGGAATATGTATGCCACCGTATTCGGAGTATGCAATATTCCCTATACGTGCTTCTATTATGTTCTTGTTTTTGTTTTAACACCTGTTATTCCGAATTTGAATGAACTTCATCTCCTACCTTAAGCCATGAATTTGTATCCAACCTAGCCTTATTACCAGGATCGTACCTCAGCAATATCCCAAACAAAATCTTCCCCTGAATCAACCGAAACTCAGTATCACTCACATTGCAGTTGAAAAGCCAAAAAAAGCTAGAGACATCGATTTAGATTTATGATAAGCTAACCTTTACTCTCCTGTATGATGCTAGAGTTGCCAAAGGTTCATTTGTCTTCTTAACTTGTCCTGTTTGCTGATAAAAATTGATCATCTGGCAACGGTTGCAACCACCTAATGACTGATAAACAAGATCGATGTAAGTTTATATATATTGGATTTTTATAAAAGAAGGAAAAAAGAGAGAATATTAACATGCATTATTGTCCGGATTGAGGTAAAATACAATTAAAGATGGAGAACTTACACTAAAATATGTGTTCCCAATTCTAAGATTTCTCCATCCATCTTCAGCATATGGTTCACCTCCAGATATGACAAGATTGGGCCGAAATCTCATCGGGTTGACGTTAGGTGGGGCACCACAAGAGAGTTTTTGAGTTTCTGAAGACCACAAAATTAGTATGTAGATGTAATGTATCACTTTAAAGGACAGAAGAATTAATAAAACCGAAAGGAGAATGCAATAGCATGATGACTTGACCCAAAAGCTCTGATTTAAACTGAAAATTATCCCTTTGCTAATATAGAGATCAGTGCAAGAATCTAAAATGTGATGTATGGAAAGTTGAACAAAAGTATTATAACATGATTAGAGGAAAAATGAATACAATAAAAGTAACATAAATTACTACGAGCCACACTAGTGTGCCTACTACATATGCGTATATTCATTTATATCTTTTGTGTGGTTGGGGGTTGGAGGATTGCGATGTTTGAATCAATCTAATGAGCTGAAAAATGTTATACCATAAAATTTTTTTGAAGCAAAAGTCATTTAGAAGTGAAAATGCCATCAAATAATAGACATAGGAAATTCCAATAGTAGAAGCTGCTGTGTCGTAAGCTGCTATAGACTCACTGTTCTTTAAGTAACTGTGTCCGGTACACATTTGGACATGCCAGGGTAGGATTTCCGGAACATATGAAAAGAAACAGAAAAAATTGTGTTGGACAAAATCATACTGAATGGGTGATGTTCACTAAAACCACGAAGAATCTAAACTGAATGCCATTTTCAGCTTCTTGCATGATAGTAAACGAGTTCAGTGAGAAACATACTTGAGCATAGTCTGTTGTTGAGGTCGGACACGCTCTCCTCGGAAATCAGTAGGAACTGAGCTTCATTTGCGAAATTCAACTTACCGTTCACATCTCTGCACATACCCATACTTCTGTTCTTGTTCAAAGAGAAGCAATACTCGGACTGGCAACAGCGCACTAAAGTACAAGGTTGACCAACAGCATCACTGAACCATTGGTTGATTTCATTTTCATAACATTGGACTTCATATCTGATAAATCAAGAAATAACAATTAAGTTGCAACATTCGAAATAACAATTCAAAATATAGGAAATCGGCCTATCCATGGTCTAACCCATGTGACACCTCTACAGCCCACCATTCTCCGTAAATATTTAACCAACTAGTAATTTAATAGAAAATTTTTAACTGTAAGAACTTTTGAAGCTCGAAAAATAAATGCAAATCCCACTCCAACATATTAAATAACATTACATAATAAACTAGTAAAAATGAAGATTGGTATTATCATATCACACCTTTGGTTCTGTAAATAAAACTCTTCTCTCCCAGGAAGATATGAATCGGAGTCTAGCTTGATCTGCAATTTCCTTTTGCAATAGGGTGACTCTACAGACAATATCTGCTGATTGAGGTTAATGAAGGTTTTAATGAGGAACATTTCAGGAACCTACAAAACAAAACAGGATAAAAATAATTTATCTTAAAAAATCATTTAGGAAAAAAAATTCCGTCCAAAAATAAATATTCACATGCATTAAGATTTTTTTCAGCAAAATCAAAGAAATAAAAAAGATATAATTTTTTAAGGGAAAATAAAAAATAGAATTTCTAAGAAGAATATCATCTAAGCAGGCTGTGAACCACCATATTTTGCATTGCATAAAATGCAAAATATTAACCAATAATTAGGATAAAAAAAACATAAAATACAAAAACAACATGCAAAGGTACGGGACTCTTCTAAGCAAAGAAACTATTAACCTTCTTTTGTGTAAGAATTTCACCGGTCAAGCTTTTAAGAAGCCATTCTCGATCATACTGCAAACCTGCATTGACAGGTAATATAGTGAACAGACCTTTTAGATCTATATCATAGACAGAGAAAGAAATCAGCAAGCAAAGATCTTCCATGCATGTGTGCATAAAAAAGAACAATGAGGGATTTGACATTAGAATCTTAAAACAGAAAAGCATTGTTTATTTTTCATTCAGAGCATGCACATGCTTGGGTGAGATGCAAGACCTCAAACTATGGCTAGCATATAGAGATGGAACTAGCTTCAGTTTTAGGTTAAGGTATCATATATTTATCCCTTTGCTCAGCAACGCCTGGTTCCTACTTAAATCTATTGCTAATTGGAATCAATAGGCCTCAACTGAACTAAAACAAGACCATAGTATACCATTATCATGACAATGTAGAATTTTGTGTAAAAATTATGATGGAAGAGATCATGAAGATGCAGTGTTTTATCATAAACTTTGGCCAATATAAAGATAGTGTTCTCACCATGGGAAATAACATACAAACATCAAAAACCATCAACTTGGTTATAAAAAGTTCAGTCTGAGCTTTTGGTATATTAATGGAAGGAAAATGAACATATGGTGTTGGTTTAACCATTAACTATTAAACAAGCCTATGTCCTAACCATAAAGATAACAAGAGGTTACCAGTATTGCTCAGAGGCCAACTATTCACACTGAACCCTGCGCATGATTTTATTGGATAGATGGTTATAGACTTAAGGTGGCAAGCAGAACTTGGTAGTCGATCTTCAAAGCCTGTAATTCAGAAACAACAAAATGTTAGCCGCAAATGCAGAAAAGCCAGTAGCAGAATATCGACGTAAATTGTCATTTTGATAATCATGGGACTCCATGCCACATGATTAGAAGAAACTTCGATGCCATTTGCAACATAGAAACAAAAGCCTCCCCTTTTTTTCCCTTGAAATAAAAGGAAAAGCAAACCAAAGTGATGCACCATGCTAACTTAACTAAGGATGTACAGTGGTCCCTGTAAAACAGGACATCAGAAGTGTACAGCTATCACAGTACCAAATAAGAGAAATTTATGAAGAATCTACATAGAAAATCAGAATCCATCTAAAATAGTACTATATAATAGACGAGCACAATGTGAAGTTTTTTGGAGCATCTACCATTGGCAAAAGTTTAAATAATACAAGATTATTTCAATTTTTCAAATTTCTGTGGTCTATAACAGTCTAAAAGAACTCATATAACTACATTATTCGGAGATTACTGCCTAGTGTTTGTATAGACTTGAGATTTTCCCACACACTTCTGTACTCATGCATTCTTTTTTCCTCCACTCTTCTTTCAGTTAGCTCATTTCTGTTTATTATAATATAGATATTCATGATACTTAAATTGAACTTATAGCTGTGATTATTATTAGTCTAATAACATTAGTTTACAGTGAAAATAATTTGGGAAAGGAGCAAAAGAGAGTTTGCAAATCTAATATGTACTTTATATTTCATTGGATATATAACATGAACCAAAACATTAAATAACCTTCAGTTGGACATGGAATTGACTTTGATCTCAGCAAGTACCGTTTCTCAAACTCACTTGGCATGGATATGAAGGAACTTCTTATAAAATCAATAAATTTCTGTAAATTGGGAGGAAAAAGGAAACTGTTAGTAAATACAATCAAACAGAAAGAATGTCAGAAACATGCAACAAATATATCTGAACTAGTTATCATCTATGGCAACACTGAAAAGCAAAGGTAGCAAAAGAACAACTACCTTAGCATCTTCATAAGTTGACATGTAACCAAAAGATACTCTAACCGCTCCAGTTGGTTTTCCATTTATTACATCATTGTCATCCCAGCAAACATGCCCAGCCTGAACTCAAAGCAAGGCTTATTTTACTTCCAGTAAACAAAGTCCATATACCTCAACCACAAAAATATAGTAAAAAGATCATGAACCGACCAAAAGAAAGGTATACCTCTAAGTTAGAAAGAAGATCTGAGTGAGATAAGCCAAGATATTTTGCACAAGCACCAGGATTGCAAAAGCATCCTGTCTACAACAAAACAGCAAGGGAAAGACAAATGAATTATTATCACTAAATAAGACACATGCAGTCAATTATTTCTTTAATCTTCCCCTTGATCAATAATTCCCAGTTTCCTAGAACATTGTTCAAGCAAGCCTCAGTTAAATTGATACAGTAAAAGTCACCTTATGTTAGTACGAAGCATTTTGTGTTTATGAACAACATATAAAGATGTTTGCATACTTCTCTTGCCCAACTACTTAAGGTCTGAGTATTTAAGAGCCAGGGAGAAAAACACAAAGGCACTTAGCAAGCAATCACTAAACCAGAACATAAATCACTGTTTGTTTATATCATTATGGTTTCTCTACAAATTGTATCAGTGTTTACCCGTAACTGAATTCCATATAAGGATGCCAATTTTTCCACCTCCCGATGTCCAAACCAAGAGCCATCTGGCCTTTTCAGGTTAAACGAGACAATAGAGCCACAGTCATGCCTAGAAACCTACAGGAAGAGTTGCAAACCATTTAGAACTGGTTAGTAATTCCAGAAAATTAAATGCTAGCAAAGAATGGAAAGCACTATCAAAGCAACTAATGGCCTCAAGCTTCAAACATCTAAACAGACCAGACTCACAATTATAAACAAAAAAATTGTATCGGCATGCCACACGCAAAGTAACATGCATTGTTCAACCTGAAAGAACTGTGCGGATGACATGTATCAAGTAGGAATATTGAAATGCCTCGAATAAAATGTATCTTAAACTGAAACCAAGAATAAAGGAACATAAGAAGATTCCCATCTTTTTCCTTCTTCCATTTTGAGTAAATCTGAAGTTGTCATAACATGCTACAATTCATGCTTATTTGGGGACATATAGTCTATCTACTACTTTAAGTCATGTGACCAACCTTCAGAGGACAATTGCCATAAAGAGTGCAGACACTTTCTCCATTTTCATGTCGCAAAGCTAGGAGCTTCCTCTTCAAAAACTTGGTAAGTGACATAGTATGCCTGAAAGAGAACAGTGTAAGACCTTGGGGGAGAGGCCAATATGCTAACAGGAGGCATCCCTATAAATTACTTTAACATGCCATGTGAAAACAAAACAGTAATATAACATAATGTCAGAACAGAGGAAAACATTTGGCAAAGACAGGTTTATATAACCCTCTCTGAAGGAAACATTATTTAGAATTTCACATTGATAGCTTGATACTGATCAGAAAATGTCAGAAGTACATTGTCAATAAAACCCAAAGCAAAGCAGAATTATACTCCTGCATATTCCACAGGAACCGTAGTGCAGGACCAATGCAGAAAAGCATGATTCATAGTATTTAGCAGGCCCGTTCTTGACATTTTTGGGCCCTAGGCAAAAAAATAAAATGGGGTTTTAGATTCCTTAAAAGTTGGAGAAAACTTTTTTTTAGCTCCCTTAAAAGTTGGTTTAAAAAATTTTTGGGCCCTTAAAAGCTAAAAGAACTTTTTTTGGGGCCCTTAAAAACTGGAAAACAATATTTTGGACCCCTTTCAGCCATGGGCCCTGGGCAGCCGCACCTCCAGACAACCCCCAGGGCTTGGCCTGATATTTAGTTATAGAAGCAAACATGCCAACTTCGGCATTCTATACTTGAAAAGAATCTTGAGTTATTTGCAAGATTAAACTTGAGAGAGTAATCAAACAATGACCATCATCGGCCAAAAAGAAATCAAAGTCATGAAATACTTATAAATAACCATGCATGGGAAACAGAAACACAATATACATGAAAAATAGTCATGAAAGAATAAAGAGGAAAACGTTCTATCATGTGAACTTTCACAATGATGTAAGATATATAAAATAGACAACAAACTTAAAGCATGATAATCCTAATAGAACTTTGAACTTTTCAGAGATGAAGAAATCAATTTTCGCATACCAGCACATTGCAGATGTAGTGAGGGTATTGAATATCTTAAATCCATGACGAATAGATGCTATGCTAAGAAATGAAATGGTGCCATCCTCAAACTGCTCCTCAACACCTTCTCTTCTTCTAACAAAGTCAATGTCAGCAATTGAAGCAGCAACAGTGCCTGTAAAACTTATAGTTAATAAAACAACTACATTAAATATATCCATCAATAAGACTTCTAAGTACAAACCTCCACTGAAATAGGTCTTCTTCAATAACTTAGCAGCATCTAAAAGAAAAAGAAAAGGAAAAAAGGACATTAGAAAACCACAATGAAAAAGACTCCCTGTTCTTAAACTTTGTTTTACTTAATCAGGAATTGTCTAGAGGTTACGTGAAGAAAGAGAAACATAAATCAACCAATAAATGAATGCCAAAACCCATTGTTCAATGGGAATGAAAAAACTCATTATATCTATTTCTTTCACAACTCATCAAATGTTTCTATTTCCAGAAATTACTAGCTAGATCCAATTTGAAAATCAAACTGCTATTGTCAGGGGTGATCCATATTGTCAGAAACAGTAAAATCAGCCGTAATTGAATGGGAACCAAAGGCAATGTCAACCAATCTCGATCTTTTATGGCAGAAAGACTCATTCTTTTGAAAAAAACAGAAAACAAGAAAGAAGAGGGAAGTCCAAACTCCATTGTTACAATCAAAGAAATAAAAGGGTAAATGAATGATGCTTAACAGAAAAAGATTCCTTTCTTCATTACAGCAAACCAATTAGACACATGCACATGCAAAAATATCTGATAGCATCTATCTTACTATTGTGTAGTGTGTACAAAAAACTCCTAACACCACCATCAGGGTCTAACTTCAGAAACCAGTAATCTACAAACTCAGCTACTTACCATTTCGAATTATGAGAGCACCAAGTCCAGTTGGATAGCCAAACAACTTCAGGAAAATGCAATGGCAAAACAACATTACGTAAGATTAGGTTCTTCTGGTTTGCTCCCTTTTCAGGATAAAAAAGGAGTTAATATTTACCCACCAAAAAGTTCAGAATGGTCTTATACATTTACCTTATAAAAAGAGATTACAACAAAATCTGCAGGATAAAGTGACAAATCGGGAGGTTGTGTTGCAAAGCCCTTTGCAGCATCGATTAAGACCATCCAATGTCCCCTAATTATAAACAATGGCCAAATATATGTGACGGGAATAGACAGAATCAATTCTTAAAAAGCTAATGTCTAATAGGTTACATACAAAAAGCACATCTAAAATGAAGTCTTCATAGAAACACGAGCACATTTAAAAATAATGACTTCAAGTATCAACATAGATTATGAGTTTTTAGTTATCTTTTTAAGCATTACATTAAATAAACTTCTAGGTCTAGAACTTTTCTACCAAATTGGAGAAATTATTAGGTTTCTTATGTTAAACATAGGTTTTATGCAGCTTTCCCTTTTGCATGATTAGTAATAAATTATGCACCACATTATCAAAGTAGGACTAAATTTTAGAAACTTATAAGGCAGAAAGGGCTTCAGGGCTGTGTTAAGCTATCACTATTAAACTTCCTCATGCCTGTAATGCCTTTTATAAACAAATATAAACATGTTGGTACCATCTTCGGTCTTTGTTGCAGAAAGCTACTGTTATTTTAAGTAGTCCAACGCATTTTGGGGAGAAAATTTTCAAGACAAGATAATTAAGTTCTTTTCAGTTTTTATTTTGATATTTGCTACTTCGAAATTTCTAGACATTAAGAGCAAAGAGTAAAGTAAAATCATATCTGACTACAACATAACATATTTACACATAAAATGCAGCTTCCTTGCCATAGAAAATAAGCCTATTTCAGCTACAGCTACTACTCTTAACATAAATTTTCCTTAATTACTAATTTTTGTTGAAAATGAAAATGATTAGATTACACACAGACCTCTAAGATGGGAAAATATTGCTATCCTAGTTGATCAAGGATGATTTTTTAGTTAAATTAACAAAACCTACTTAATGAGAAAAAAAAGAACTTATGGGGAAAATATCATATTAAAACTGAATTAAATGAGCAAGAAAATCTCAGTTATCACAGACTCCTTTGTAAATCTGATTCCTTCATCTTTTCCCCATTTTGGTTAACCTGAACTGTTTATTTCATTATGGTTTATGTGTTCAGAACAGAACTGCATAGAAGTTGCCCTTTCCAGATCAGGCCACTGTTATTAGTGGTAAAAAGCAGACAAACATATTTAGAAACACAGTATGAAAGCTACATACTTTGAACATGGAGAGCCTTCCAAAATTTTTTCTGCATTTTGCTTAACATTATTCACCAAATCAAGGCTAAATCTCATTCCAGAGAAATTGCACTCTGAGGGGAAGGCAAATAAATTGTAAGCATCGCCTGCAACAATAAGAAAAAGATATGACGCTAAAAAGTGGCAATGACAAAAACAAGGACTCCATATGCTTTTCTTCTTCTTATGTAATTATTTGAAGAAAAAAGTTATAATGGTTTTTCAAAAACAACATTTCCATTTTCTTTACTCATGCATCCAATAAGATAAACCTCTTATGTTTTGTATTTACTAGTAGACCTCTTATTGTTGAGCAAAAAATACCGATAAGAAAGAAATTCTGAAATCCTTTTGGAAGTCTTCCATGTTATCATTTTTCACTCATTATTTATATTAGTTAAATTGGCATTAGTGATCTATATGCGAGAAAAAGAATTCCAGCATGCAGTCGACACTAATAACAGCCAAAATTATCTTCACAAGAAGCTCAATATATGGTACCAAACAGAAATCCAACGTTTTGAAATAAAGTTACATGTACAAAAGGACAAATTGTAAACTGAATTAAATCTCCAAAATGACAATATCCTAGAATTGACTATGGATTAAAGATGTTTTACGGAAATTTCGCTAATTAGACCAAAATAACAACCCCAGAACAATAGAAGAGTTACAATAGAAGAGCTAAGTTAAAGCCAGAAAACAGAAAAGGATAGGTTTCTACAAGAACTTACATGGTTTAGCATGGATGAGAGTAGCAGGGTTTGCAAATTAACAAATAGATGGATGCAGTAAGGAAATCCTAGAGATGACTTCTATCAGTCTGACCTAGACAAAATTCAAGTTTTATCCATAAACTCAGGCAGAAGATACAGAGCCATGCTTCCTGAACTCTTATCCATTTAATCCTTTTAATAAAGCTCACTTATAAATGCACTAACCAAGGGTTCATATCTTGGGATCAGGCTCCCCTACATTAATTTTCTATCTATTACTTTCCAGCACATCTATCACCACCATCCATATGCATAGGATCCAAACGTGATTGGTGAACACATACCTATGAACAGTGATTAATGTGTTTTGGAAAGTTACAGACAAAGAATCAATTAAGGAGCACCCGACCCCTGCTGAGAGTTACTAACAAACAAAAGGTAATAAACTTCCTAATATAAAATAGTACACAATCAACACACCAAAATGTAAAGGAGATTTAAATTAAGCTATCTAGGAAAATGAGATCCTATTGCCAAAATGACCTTGACCATGATGATATGTGCAACCACACATAATATCCATGCATCTGCATAAAGTTCCATAGTCAAGAACTTTTATCTAATGGCTTCTTTCAGCTAGATATCAGGTATAGAATCCACCAAAGGAGACCCAAATTAATATGCAAATATTAGTTATTTCACCCTGAATCATTTCTCTAAGAGGTATCAGTAGTACATTAAGTTAACATATTTATCCAAATGTTACCTGTAAGCTCCCCTTCCAAAATTTTTGCTTCATTTCTTATCTGCACTGGATGCTGTAACACCTTAAATGAAGTCAGAGAGCTTCTAGATGCTCCATCCTGATCCACAGCCTCATTTATATCAACTGCAAAGGCTGCAGCTCCTTCATTGAGAGCATATCTAATAAATTATTAAGGACACACAAAGTTACAGATTCAAGAATATTAAGAGAAGGAACAAAAATGCTGATCCTTTTCTGTCATATAATACACAAAACAAAACATACTATAAGTAATATCACTGTGGATATAAGATGAACTTAGAACAGAAAAAAGAAAACACACATACACACAAAACATGACTGCACTGGCCAGAATTTATGATAGTACTCCCAAAACTAGAAGTGGCAGGATACTCTCTAAGACCAAGTACGCTATTATGATTTTCCATTGTGTACATAAAGGTGCTCTTACAGCTCCAGGGAAAGTTCTCCCCTATGAGTTTCAATGCAGCTGTTGCCCCAGAAGTGAATATACATTTATAATCCTTTTGAGAAGCATTGCAGTAATCGAGGACCTATATAGCAAGAAAAATATACAAAAATAAAAGACAATTATTCTGATACCACAGGTTAAAAAAAATGATAATTTATTTCAAATTGAACTAGAGCACAAGTACCAATACCTATAAACTATTTATGACTTCATAGACCAAATAAAACCAGGCCATTTGAAATGTAGAAACTTTAAAACAAATTTCAGCAAAGAAATAAGAACAACAGAAAACAAAGTAAAGTAACATTCGTGGTACCTGTCTGCGTGCTTCCCTTACAATGTCACTAGTGGCTGAACTAGAATCACTTTGGCTATCTTATAGAAGTAGTCAAGAAGAACATAAGGCATAGTTCTATATAAGACCTATTATTTCTAAGCACGAATAAGACAATAAAATTATGACCCAAACTGAAACAAGAGAAGGAACCTCTAGCTTTTCAGCCAAAAAACACATCAATAATCTGAGTTACTGCAATGTCACAATCAAAACAAACCAAAACCAGTACCAGATATTCCTAAAGGGCTTGTATTCCCAAATCATGGTAAGATAATACTTCTCAAAACAGATTAACTGAACCAATTTCTAGCTTTTCCGTCCAAAAATACAATGCAGGATAAAAATCAAAACCAAACTAATGCAGTGCGGATCTTGCTAAAGGGATTTTACTCAGTGCTTTAAAGAACTCATAATCATTTATAAGATTAACATACAATAGGGAAGACATTAGTCAATAAGAATAGTTGGAATTTCATCGAATTTCAGAGAAAAAAACAATACTAGCTTTTGAGTTAAGAGGATACGAGGATTTCCATAAACAGTAGTCGTAAGATCTTTAAAGATAGCTTCCATCTGCAACTCGGAGTAAAGGGTTGCTCCAGCATGATCCAAATACACAGTATCTACAGTACCCAGAGCTCAAAAATAGCTAATCAAAGTACCCAAACCCAAAGCATCAAACAAAAACTCGAAATTCCAATTCTATCTTCTGAAATTTCAATTATTTCTTACTTGAAACAATAAAAGGAATATAAAATATCAATAAAAATTTGAATAAAGAAAAAAAGTTGACCTTCTAATCGCTTGAACTCGGTGGAACGAATTTCGTCGATGGACTTAGGGGCGTTGGGGTAGCCGTAAAAGTCACCGAATTCCTTGAGAAACTCTTCCTGGCCGTCCATTTGCAGAGAACTTTCAGGGTTGGGATATGGTGATAAAAACAATAATGTTGACCAGCAGATAGATCGGAATGAGCTGAGGGTACTTGTCCTCTAGCTTCTTCCCGAGGAACTAGTTCGGGACGAGTCAGAATTCAGAAACGTTTAAGAATTCAGACACGTTGCCTCTATGATTCTATTGGGTAAATTTTATCAAAGGTCACTCGTATATTAGTAAGTTTACATTTTAGTAACTCCGTTTGAAAATATTGCAAATTGATCATTGAACTATTCGATGGTTGCAAGTTAATCACTGGCCCATTAAGTACTAATGGACGTCAAAGGTCGGGACAGGTAGTTTACAATTTGGTCACTCAATTTCAAAAAGTTAAGGTTGGTCATTGAATTATTAATAAATTTGCAAATTTATACTTTGGTCACTAAATTTATGCATCATCACTCCCTAACCCAATAATCTAAACAACATAATAACAACTCACAAGCGCGATCAAAGCATACAAAAATATAAATAAGAAAGAGGAAGAAACTCTCATATTTCAATGAGCTCTAAATAAGACCTAAGAAAGTAAAGGGATAGGATAAAATTAGAGAAAAGATCATCAAAATATGTTTAAAAAAAAGATGCTCAAATGTACTAGATTCAATGAGAAGTTAATCAGAGAATTTCAATCAAAGAGAAAGTTCCATTGAGAAAATGAACATATCGGAGTTAGGTGACCAATCATCAACAATGGATTAAGATCGCAGACATCTCCATTAGGGCTTAAGGTTTAAATTAGTGGAGTTTTAGACCATTTCAAGAAAAATCAAACCATAATTTTGAAAAAGGAGGGGAAAAGCTCTAGCTTAGTGTTATTCTTTGTAAAGGGAGGAAGCCAAATGGTAGCAAGATTACTAGAATATAACTGAGAATAAGGTAATTAAAACCTTAAAACTTTCGTATAGCTTAGCGACCAACTTGTAACATTTTTTTTTTGAAATAGTTGAGTGAACTTGAGCGTGGTTTAACCTATGATAAATTGCGAACTAATGATCATCAAACATTTGTCAGCAACTTAATGGCCTAATGATTTAAATGATAACTTTCGAATGATTTAGTGGCCAATTTTTAACTTTTTGAAATTGAGTAATTAAAGTGTAAACTTACTAATATAGAGTAACCTTAGGTATAGTTTACCCATTTTATATTTTATATAATCTTTTAGGCGGTAACACTAATATCATATAAATTATCTTCTCTTTTTTCTTCTCTAGAATATATATTGGTTGAGAGGAGGCCGATTTCTTCAAGAGTTATCTTCAAAGTGTTGTCCTTCGAGAGCCAATTAATTTCTCAACGAGTGATATTGTCCCGAATTAGGGTTTTGTTTCCTAACTCTGGTGAAAACTCGAGGGCTTGAGGTTGTCTGGAGAGACAAAAAAATTTCAATAAAGTAGGAATGCTTCGTTGAATACGGTTTATGCATGGCACACAACCACTTATTAGGGAAATGTGAACATTTGGATTTGATAGAGTTTGAACCTATACCCTACAAACATATAAAATACTTGTAGGTGACTAATGCTACCACTAATTCTAATAAAATATGGATATGGTTGCTACTAATTTAAGTGAATCTTGTTTATTTTTTATAGGTGCAATTTATATCGTAAAAATATCAAAATTTGGGGTAAACTTGTGCAAATTGTGGCATGAATGATTGTAATTAAGGCATAGGCGACACGTGAGGACTTTTGGATAAAGGCAATTGCTATGATATTAATTTTAGATAATAGTTGTTTTGTATTTAATCAAATAGGATTTTTATTATATTAGATGATTTTGTTAATTTTGGATTTTTATTATGTTTATTTTCTATTTTATTTTAGGTACTTATTATTTTAAAATATTATTTTGGATTATATCTATCATTATAGATACCTTCTCTCTCTATATTTTTATATATTTAGTTGAATTTATTAGAATTAGATCAAATTAAGATTATTTTTTTAAATTATGATTAAATTAATATAATATGTAAAAATTGAGGGCTAAATTTGTTATTATACCAATTTTCTTAACTGACACGTCAACTTATTCTTGATTGAACTAAGTAAAATTAGTGCTTAAATTGTAAACCTTTTATTTTAGGTGCCTAAAATTAAAATTTTTGTAATCGAGTGACTATCTATGTAATTTACCTTAAAAAGAAAATGAGAATTAAATCAACAAAATTAAAAGATATATAGCAGGTGCATGCATTATTACTTTTAAACATATTAAAATATATGGCATTTTAAAATTTATGCATATTATAGTGTATAGTATATTATTTTTATAATATTAAAATAATATGTTTTAATAGAATACAATATACAATTTAGAATACATTTTTTGTATTAATTTTCAGGAATCGGCAACTTCTCTCCGAAGGCCACCGCCATGGCTTGGAGGCGATTGTAGGCTTCGAAACAGGAAAGGGAAGGGGTAGGGGAAAGGGGAGAAGAATGGGTCATTTTCTGGAAAATGTCTTACCGAATTCAAAACGGTAAGACATTTTCCTAAAACAACAACTCATTTTCCCGTGTTTTGTAAAATATTTTACAATAGGAAATCTTTTTCCCCCAATCAAACACCGGAAAATGTGGAAAACTAATTCCGGAAAATATTTTCCCCTATCAAACAGACCCTTAGAGTAGGATTCTTTTTCCCTTAAAACCATGGATATGGATATGGGAATTCATTTTTAATTATCACATATTTCAAATTGGTAAGCTATACAAAGCTGGTATTGGATTTTCAATATTTAAGTTTTTAATTATATTTTATAATTATATAAATTTTACTTAATATAAAAATTTCAACCAAATAAAACAAAATCTTATTTTTGAAATACATTATTTTCTCATGTTAAAATTAAAATATTCAACATTTTATCTTTTAACTTTTTCCAAAATTATTCAAAATAAAATAAATAATACCATATTAATAAGATCAAATATATAAAAATAAATTTTCAAAATCAAGATTTAATATTATCAAAAAATAATTATATTTAGTTCTTAATTTTGTTAATATATCAAATAAATTTATAATATAAATTTAGTACTTATAAAATTTAATTTTTAAATTTATCCTTAATTAAATTTTCCTTGAAACCATGTTTCATTTTTAAATATTTTTATAATGTTTTATTTTTTAATTATTTTTTTACTACAAAAGTTATTCGTCATCCTATTAAAATCCACGAAACAAATTCAATCATATCTTTTCAGTCCTTTTCCTCGTATTTTCGTTTTAGATGTATTCGGTGGATGTTTGGGGTTTGGCCAAGGCAATGTCTTTGGTCTATTCTTCAAAATATATTATGCCCACCGCCCATTTTTTATAAAATAATAATTTAAACAAGTTATTATTATTATTATATTTTTATGTTTATCTTACAATTTATATTTAGGGTTCGTGACTATCTCTTTTAATAGTATTGTTTCTAAAGCTCAAATCTATATTATCTTCTTAAGAATATAATATATCAATAATTTAAACAAGTTTTACTAAATTAAAATTTTAGAAACTTTAAGATTTTATTTCAATTCTCATTTTTAAATAATGCGCTCTCTTAATCAATTTTAATTTTTATTATTAATCTAATTGTATTTCATAATAATTAATTCTGATTATAATTATTTAAATGTATTATTTATAATTACAATTATAAATATTAACTTTTAAAAAGATATAACAAATTTTTTATGTTAAATCAGATTATTATTAATCAAGTCAAAGGCTGAAATAGAGCCAACCTCTTACAAAAATGCACAACATTAAAACTTTAAGCTTTTTTTTATTTAAATTAAACAAACACTAATTACATAAGAAAAAAAAAAAGCCTTTTGTCAAGCTTTAACGGGACGAAGCCGACCAAGGACTTTTAGTGTAGAAATCACTTTTAATTTATTGGTAGACGAAGAACTGTAATCCAGGAAAAATTCATGTTAAATGAATTTAATTTTTTTTCCTTTGAATTTTAATTAAGCAGAATTGATTTTTGCAAAATCAAGTGATTTCTTGCCGTCATGAGCATTACTGAAAAAATTCTTCATATAATCAGCTAGCACAAACTCTTTGTAAAGAGTATTTCCATCTTTCTCGACCACTTCAGGTAAAGGTGCAATTTTTGCTGTTGCATTTGGCATTGTAAATATAGGTATCGATACTCTCGATTTTGTACTTGTGGTACGGACTCTATGCTCTGCACTTTTGTACTTTCCGTTACTTAGTACCTGCAATTAAAATACAAATTGAAACGGCGTGTAATATTAAGTTTGAGTTTGAGTTTGTATTCAAGGGAAATAGGTCTTAAAAACCTAAATTCAATCTTTGGCATATACCTGTACCATATCACCAACATTGATGACTAAGGCACTGGGAACAGGAGGAATCTCTACCCACTCTCCCTTCTTTCCGAATTCCGAGTCATCTTCGATCTTCACATATAAACCACCAATACCATCTTGTAATAAAATCGTAAGTGTACCCATATCAGAATGACGTCCTACTCCGACGGTGAGATCCGGATTAGGACAGGTGGGGTAGTAGTTCATGTTAACCATTTTCTTATCAACGAGTACATCAATCATTGAGTCTTCCGGTTTCACCCCCAAATTTTCCAGCAAAACTTGAAGCAATTTTCTTACCATGCTCATTGATGTCCTCAAGTATTCAAGTGAAACATCCCTTAAAAAAACAAATAAAAGGTTTAGCATAAATGATGATAATGTGAAAATTGGTTACTCGATAAATAGATAGATAATATCACCTGATCTCTTCAGGCCAATGTTGAAGAGCTTCGGCATCATTAGTATATTGCATGCTGATATAATCTTTCCATTCCAATGCTTTCTCTTTCTGTGGCACGAAGCTAGTCCCATACTTCACCAATGGAGTCGGACTAACGTCATCACGATAAACAGCCTTTTTCTCAGCAGGCAAGCTAAAGAAATCATTGGCGGTGTCCTTAAGAGACTCGAGTAGATCAACAGGAACTCCATGGTTGACAACTTGGAAGAATCCAAGATTCTCAGCAGCTCTAACAATTTGTTTAGCCACTTCGTCGTGCTCAGGGCCACCGAGTTTCGACAAATCAATCGGGGGATGCCCATGTTTTCGAGCTCTATCTTTGTCTATTCGCTCCATCGGTGGTTGCATGTAAGCCTGTGGCACCGTCGACAAGCCCGAATCCACCATTCCTTTAACACCATTTCCATCTCGGACAACAAAGTTGAAAAGTGAGTTGCCATCGTCAAAACTTGGAGCCATTGGAGAAATTAGTTGAAGATTGAAGAAAAGGGTTTAATTAACGGAAGATTGTTTGATTGGTGAGAAAATAAGAGGGAAAAAGTCTCGAAATATATAGAGAAGGAATGGTTGAAACTTTCTTGATAAACGTGTAATTAAAAATTAGATGATAATTTTGACGACGTTGAGGAATTTTTAATCTTGAAATTTTGTAGTAAGACAAGATTCAGGGCGTTTGAAAATCAAATTAAGGAGAGGCAAAATTTTTGCCTTTGATTGTTACGCAAACATGATGAAAGATTGAAGAATTTAAGAAAATATTATAGAATTGTGAGATTGAAGGCTCTCAATTCTCAAAGTCTATGCTAATCCACTTGCATTTGAGCCAATATATATAAATCAACTTGCAAGAGCTTCTCTTTTACATTTTTATTTGGTTATATCGTTAAGTCTTTTTTGTTCTTGTTTTTTTCTTGGGAAATTGCTAAGTCTGTTTTATTTCTACCAATTTTTGTTTTAATTGTGTTAGATATATCAATTTCATTCTAAATCTAAAAAATTCAACAAATTTTATCAAGAAACAACTGAACTCTCCCTCACTCTCAACAGTACATAGCTCCCGACCCCTCATGTCAACCACCATACGCATGCATCTGCATCTGCATCTTCAACTCATCCTTCATCAGATACGGAGACTTTTAGTTTGCTTATAACTGTTGGAAAGAAAAGGTAGGGAACAAATGTCATATCTATATGTTTTAAGGGCTTGTACGAGATTCAAACCTTTGTGAATGAAGAAGCCTGCTTGGGTTTTCATGTTGGTTTCAAAGTATCTGACTAACTAATTAAGATTTGGCTTGCGAAGCTAGATTGCTTACTTTGATGCCATGATTTTTGAAAAAGCCTTCGGGCATACATTTCGTTTCAACTTTAATGATTGAAATACTATTAGAAGAAATAATTTCGTTCTTACTTATGTTAGAATAGAGGTTAGAACAGTACAAATTAAAGGTACAGGAAAGTAAGGGGGCAAAGTAACGAGAAAATTAACACACAATATTTGTTAACTCAGTTCGGATGTACCAATCTTACTCCATGGATGATTTTATTCTACAATTCATCTAGATCAATTATTCTTACATTAAAAGAAACTGCCCACAAGTAACGCCACATTACTGCTTATTTATAGGCCTCTTCAAGTGATTATCCAATAGTGTTTTAAGAAACTTTAAACTCTAATTTAAAAGCTAAAATCATCTAATGAATTATCTTGATATTTATCACATAAAAGCCTTGATAAACATGTCTTACAATAGCTTCAAAACTCTCTCGAGGGATAAGGATAAGCATTTTAACACTTCAAGCTTCATCCTTCTGTTCCAAGTCAATAGACTAAAAGATAATCTCATTAATCCCATCTTCAATCCATACCTCCTCATTTGCTGCTAAACAAAATTAAAGCAAAAGCCATGTAATTAAAAACTCAAACATGCTAACACTAAAAACTTTAACTATACAAAATTATTATTCTATATGTTGTTCGAACTTGAAATAGAACAAAAGAAACAATCAAAGTTCTAATAATCTCCCTCTTTGACATTTTGACAAGATGAACAGCAAATAATTAACACACAATCTGAACAAATCAATGAAAACTAGAATATTTCTCCCCCTAAAAAATAGAACCATGCTCGACCATACATTTCCCTTGTCAATATGATTGGTCATCACATTGTCCACCAAGCATACACACATTTTCCAAAGTAATTTCAAGAGATATAGAGCATGACAATCCACACAAGTCCCATCTAGTATCAACAAAAACCACAAAAAGTAGCATAAAGAGAACACCACATAAGCAACAAATCAACATCTATCGTATCTACCGTTTGCTACACCATATCGACTCTGGCAAAGCATAAAGCAACAATCATTAACAATCACCATCCTCATTTCGAACATTTGCTGCTACTTCTCCCCCTTTTAGGCAAAGATGTCAGAGGAGCTCCCCTTACAGAAATTTTCAATTTTCAAGACAAATCTTTCAATCAAAGTCTGCTACTCTGTTACATCCTGCTCTATTCCATTTTTTGTTGTAACAGGATTAGAGACATAAGTATTTTCTTCATTAGCTGACTCATATTCCTCATGTACTTCCATTCACTACCAAATTCTACTAGAAACCAAATGAAAGAACTTGCCAAAACAAATCCAACCACCATATCGAAAATCATTCCACAAGCATAATTAAAACAACTATAATTAGCATAATTTGGACAGTGCAGCTTGCATGTCCATACAAAAATGGCGATGCAATGTGTATGGTGGTTGACGGAGGGTTGGGAGTGTGTATAGCCGAGAGTAAGAGAGGTTCTAGTTGTTTCTTGATAGAATTTGTAGAATTTTTTAGATTTAGGATAACTTGATAGAGTGTATAAATATTGGAGGATTAAATTTATTAGTAGGACAGTAAAAAAAACCCAAATCATTTTTTCATTGACTAAAATATTTAATTTTAAAAAATTGAGTGACAAAATAAAAAAAATTGATAGTTGAGTGGTCAAAACTTCACCCAAAATTATATTACATAAACCATGTATTAAAAATTAATTTTGCTATAATTGATTTTTGAATTTTTCATTTTCAATAATAAACCTTTTTAGACTAGTAAATATTTTGTTATAAATTAGATTGGACCTGGGAATAGGTCTAAAGTTTAACAAGAAGAAAACTAATTCAATGATCAAAATTCCATTATACAATGTAAATTGTACTCTTTTTATATGAAATAATTAGAAACCAAGGTACGTTGTGAACCAAATGGTTTTGCTGATGGCCCTGCTAAAATGGGAGCGTCCAGCTCTCAAATGTTTTATTTGTGGAGTCGTGTCTTTGTTATTTTTGGTGTGTACGTGCCATCTCTTTGCCTGACTCTTGTCTTTCATGTTTGCGACTTTATTGAGGTGTGTCGTTGTTTTGGTGTGTGGCATCGTATGCCTGGTTCTAGAGTTTCATGTCTGCGATTTTGTTGAGGTATGCCAGTGTTGTGATTAGTTGTGCACTGCTCTGGTTGTCTTCGATGTTAATGTTGTGTCTGCTCGGTGCATGTGAGTCATGTATGGCTTATTTGGGACTTTCTCTTTACTCTTTTAATAAAATCCTTATTAATTGACTGAAAGAAAACAAAAGAAAAAAAGAAACTAAGGACATATTTGATAAAGCATTGAAAAATATAATCAATTAAAAATTAATATTTTCAACAACTTAATTTTAACGCATTTAATAATCCCGGATAGATTTTTTTTTACAAAAAGTGTAGAAAATGATAAGTAGTTTGGGACCTACTTATTACTTAATAGAGAAAAATTTAATGGTTTATTTTATTTTATTTCATTTAAGATTATATTGCTCATTATCAAACAATTAATTATATTCCGTATTTAATTTTAAATAAAATATCAAACATATTTTATAACTTGAATTTAATATTTAAATTTAATATTTATTTTTCAATTTTTAGATCATTAAAAGTTACAATTATATAGTCGACCTAACCCTAATTTATATACAAACGAAGAACATTCTATTTTATATTTAAAATTGAAGTCTTTGACCAAATGACCAACTAAAAGACAATTCAAAGATGGAAGACACTGTCATAGTCTTGTATGTTCATTCAAAGACATTGTTACCAATGATCTTTGAAATTTTATAATGACGAGAATGCCAAAATTGAATCCAAAACTTTCTTAAAGTATTGCCACTGACTAAGTTAATCAAAATTTTTTATACCATGTCTAAATTTCTCACATAATCCTTTTAATTTCTATAATGAAGGATATTAAGTGTGTTTGAATTATTTATAATAGTAATAATATGGTTGGGAAACTCGATCTTAATCAAATATTTAATAAAATATATGTCATGAAACAGGCGCGAAATTAGAATATTGTTTAAGAGAGGCCAAAAATAAATAATAAATTTTGAGATGCCAAATATAAATTTACCATTATTAAATTGTAATCACATAAATTTTAAAAGGGCTAAAAAGAGAATTATACCACCTTGAGGAGCCTACCCGCCCCGGTCTCCATCTCTGTCGTGGAGTATTTTATTTGTATAAACAAAACAAAATTGGGTCAAAGCATGCTGCTCGTGGTCGTAAAGAAAAGGAGAGTTTTAACGTATATTAATTGAGTACAAAACGTAACAGGAAGCTGCCAAGGCAGAAGTCATGCATATATATATATATATGATCAATTTATGCTTATACTTGGTTGGTATTTTTAATTTTTATTTATTCTAAATAAATTTAATTTATCTAAAGTTTCTGTTAAATTAGATTATGTAGCATTTTAATGTAAAAAGTGACACACATGATTGATAATATTATATGTGTGGAAGGCCAAATAAACGAATAAAAATATTGAATATGAAATTATAAAGCTTCTAATTCTGAATTTGAGGTTGTAAGTATTTTCAACACCAATTTAAAATTAAGACTTTTTTTTTAGAAAAATGCTATATAATCAAATTAAACAAAATTCCTTTTGCAATATTACTAAATAATTAAATAAAAATAGAGATTAAATTATTTGAATTAAAAGTAAATGGGTTAAATTTCAAATATGTGATGAGTGTAGAGATTGGGAGTAGAATTAAAATGCTTGAAGATGAACATGCTCTTGGGATTGGGGTGATTATTCGCGACATTCGCGGTCACTTGATAAAGGGTCTCACCAGGTTTGAAAGGGCGTCGTTTAGCCCCAAGATAGTAGAGGCTTTCGCCGTCAAGGAGGCTTTGTCGTGGCTGAAATTTTGGTATTTTGATCATGTTGTCGTTGAGTCGGATTATATGTCGATTGTGCATGCATTGAATCGATCCGTAGTTAATGACTCTAAATTCAGTTGTTTAATTTCTGATTGCTTGGTGCTAGGTTCGTCGTTTCAACACTTATCCTTTTGTTGGGTTTGTTGGTTGGCTAATAGGGAACTCATTCACTCTGTCATGTAGTCTTATTATATGCAAACCACATTGAATGGATTGTTTTACCACCTTCTTTTTTAGAACCTTTGACTGTTAATAATCTGGTGAGCTCGTCTGATAGGGATGGAGGATAATAGGTTATGGGTGCATGAGATGAGCTTGTTGGCTCGGGTTTAGTGATCCCCCCATTAATCATTATGCAGTTCTTCCATTTTTATTTTGGGATTTTGAATACATGTGATTTTTCCCCCCAAAAAATCAAATATAAAAATAATAAAATATAAAAAGCATCAAGAAGAAATCACTTGATTTATGAATAACTCTAAATTTTATTGTAACATATTAATTGAGTGTGTTCAAAGTATCAATATTGTATCAACGAGGTCCTTCCATCAGCTTAGCCATCTAATTAAATATTAAATGTCAGTTCTAATATGACAGGGAACATATTTAAACCACGCGAGAGTCAAACTATAAACACGTGTGTTCCTACTCCATTGATAGTTTAGATACGACGTATTAAAAAAAAAGAAGAAAAAATATTGATAAAATTTAGGAGGACAATTTCTTCTTCTTTTTTTAACATGTTGGATCTAAATTATCTATATAGTAAGTACACATCTATTTATAATTTGATCCATATATTTTAAATATGTTCTACGTCAATTTTGAGTGAATATATTAAATTGAAAAAAAAGTGTATCTGGAGTTAATAAATGCTCTAGTTTTATGATTGAAAATAATGGACAAGTTGGGAAAATAAAATGATTATTTCTTTTACAGTTAAGAGAAATAAAGGCTGCTAAAGTTAAAAAGAAAAAGAGGCTGCTAGGCTTGGCCTAGTTTTTGAAGATATTCTTCATAGTAAATAAAAGCAAGCACAAGAACATGTTTGATTCTAAATTAAGGAAAAAGAAAAAGAAAAGAAAAGCTTGTTTGGCTTTTTAAATTAATATTTTAATGATTTAATATTTTAAACTTGTTAATTTATAATAAAAACTAAATGATTGATTTTTTCTATAAAATTGTGAAAAAAGTAGATAAGAAGTTACTTATAATTTAATGTATAATTTATTTTATTTTAACATTATATTATCTTTTAAAGATTATGTTTAAATTTTGACTTTGTTTAAAATAATGTCAAATATTTTTTAAAAAATAATATTTTTCATAATTTAAAATTTGCATTTATCAAATAGTCTAATTTTTAAATAATATACTAAATAAATTATAATTTAAATTTAGTAATTCATTTTCAAATTTGTCAAACAGGCTCAATTGGCTTGAAAAATAAAAGTCAAATAAATAAGATGTGGGATAATATAAATATATTGACCTATTTATTATGATAAAGAAACCTATATAAATTACCCTATAATATTATATAATATTTAATATAAATATATAAGTACTAAATCAAATTGTCCTTTGTTTAAAGGATTGCTATTTCCTTTTTTTTTTTGTCTAAATCCATGTTCAAGGCTTAATATTTTTATCCAGCATGGGGACATATAGGTGATCCAAAATCAATCATAACTGAAAACTATATAAAAATATTGTTGATTTCAGAAACTCATATTTGTTTATAAATCCAACAACTCAAAATATTTTTTCGATATTATTGACAATGTAGGAAGATGTGAGTTTAAGTGTGTTAGTTAATGTGCGTTTATCCTCTTATTTAAGAATTGAAAAATATTATGAGTAAGTTTAGACATTATATCAAAAATAAGTTTTAAATTTAGCTTAAATGCAAAATTAGCCCTCAAACTATGTTGTTTTTCTCTTAAATAGTTAAAGTTTTTTTAATTAAAGTGGAACATAAACTATCAAATTTGTCTCATTTTATTCTAAAATATAATAACAACCAATAAGAACGTAACACATGGTATGTTCTTATTGGATGCCATACTTTTGGATAAAATAAGACAAATTTAATAGTTTAAATACCACTTTTATTGAAAAATAATTTTGATACTTAAGTAGAAAAAAAAAAAAGAGTCAGGGACATAGCGAAAGGGTAGGTAGAGGTCTTGGCCTCCCTTGATTCAATAAAAAAAAGTATGTTTTATAGCCCCTCCCTAAAATTATAAGATTCAATTTAATCCTTTTTAACTTTTGATTAAATGGAAAAAAAATTATATTTTAATCCTTTTGAAAAATTAGTAATTTAATTTATGTATTTTTAATACAAACTTTTTAACTTTATTCTTTCAGTTTTATAATCTTATCTCGAAACAAAGTATCAATTTTGTAGGGTAAGCATTTAAATTCCAATATCCAAATTTTTAATTAAAAAATTATCCCATCTCATAATTAAACTTATAATAATTAATAGGTTCCTTAAAATGTGGAGGTCTAAAATTCGAAAGGTACTCCCCATTTACCTCCCATACGTATCTAAATGGAAAACAATATATAGAGATGAAAGTCAATTCTGAAATACATGTACTCTTTGAAAAACTTTCTTTGTTGTTGTTTTTCCACCGAGTTTACTATAATTGGAATTCAATAAAGCATCCAAATTTCAAAGTCTAAGACTTATCAAAATACAATTGTATTTGATTAATTTGCAAGTTATTTAAAATGTATCATCAATCATCCCTTCTTTTAATCTTATCATGTTTATCCAATTGATACAATTATCTTCTGAATCTAATTTTTAGTTGCAGATAAATACATAATTCCCAGAAACCAGCGTTATGATTAGTGTTGGGAGGAGTCATGTTGTTGAACTAGAATGACGAGTTCATCCTTATTTTATTTGAAGGAGATTTCATTTTTTTCTAACATTATTAGAATTTTCCAGTAAGACAAGATTCAGGGCGTTTGAAAATCAAAGGAGAGGCAAAATTTTGGCCTTGGATTGTTACGCGCAAACATGACGAAAATATTATAGAATTGTGATATTGAAGGCTCTCAATTCCCAAAGTCTGCTAATCCACTTGCAAGAGCTTCTCTGTTACACTTTCATTTGGTCAGATCATTAATTCTCTTTTATTTCTATTAGTTTTTGTGTTAGTTGTTTTATGATTATATTGTATATAAATTAGAACTATTAAATTCATTTACTAGTTACTATAACAGTTAATTTCATAGTTAAATTAGATGTCATATTTTATGTGGCGTAATTTAAAATGATAATGTTAAAGAAAAAATGGATGTTGTAAAAATTTAATTTTGATGTTTTCAAAGTTTTTATAAAAAGTGATGTGGCAATGTTTTACTTTTCTTTAAAAGTTTCACTTTAAATTATGTCACAAAATTTTATGTTTTATTTAACCGTTAAATTAATAATTTTAATAGTGAAAGGACTTGAATTTGGAGATGGTAACTAGAATGTTTTGAAGCTTAAGTGACCAACATAAAATAAGAGTGATTAAGATCTGTGGTGCAATTAACTTATAAATTATTTTAATTGGGTAATTGTTCTACAAACGAATATCATTCTAACTAAAAGAAAATTGAAAGACAGAAAGACATTGTTATCAATGGTTGAAAGAAACTTTATAATCATGACACGAGAATGCCAAAATTGAATCTAAAATTTTCTTAAAAGATTATCAAATATTTTTAATACCATATTTGAACTAAAACTCGAACAGATATTTAATTAAGTATAAGTCGTGGAGTATAATATTTGTATAAAATTTAAAAAAAATTGGGTCAAAGCATGCTGCTCCTAGAGATATTTATTGCATTGATTAAGAGGTTTTATTTTAGTATTTATATATTTTAATTCATTTTGATATTTGAATTTATATTTATTTCTGAATTTAAATTAGTTTAATGATATTAATATAATAATTAATAGGTTGAAAAACTGGAGTATCTAAATGGAAATTAATATATAGAGATGAAATTCAATACTCAAATACATGTGCTCTTTGAAAAACCTTTCTTTTTTTGTTGTTGGTTTTTTTCCCTTCTTATATGGGTTTACTATAATTGGAATTCAATTAAGCATCCAAATTTCAAAGTCTAAGACTTATCAAAGTACAATCGAGTGTAATTGTATTGGATTAATTTGCAAGCTATTTAAAATGGATCATCAATAAATTTTGTATGTTAGCATGATGGTTAACCGCTTCTGGTATAGTTTGGGTTTGATTCATATTAGTTGTATTGTTGTTAGGGCTTTGCTCTCTTATTGTAATTTACCCAAAAAATGGATCATCAATTAGTCATTAGTCGTTGAGTTTAGTTCAAATGATTTGGATTTTTTTTTGGATTTCTCAAATCCTACTTGATAATTTAAATATATTTCTCAAATCTTTCTATACATTTGGACATGAGTTTTAAATATATTTTAACAAAACAAGCATTGTTTTATGATTTTTTATATTATTTAGTGAAGTTTTAAAATTTTTTCATAAATATTTCTATAAGAATTAGATTTTCAAGTAATTATTTATAAATTAAATAAAAATAGAATTCAATTCGACTCGGTAATTATAGTTTATTTTATTTTTTATTTTATAAATCATCTAAATACATCGGTTTAGATTGGTTTTTTCAATCCTAATTAACCAATGAGACCTTGATATTGTTGGCAAAGATTGACTTAGAGTTCTTGAGTACTTAAAAGTTCGAGTCTTACAATACACAATTACTTTGTGTGAGTTTCGAGTTTCACTATGTGCAATTACCATATATAAATTTTTATCTATGTTTAATTTTTTTCATTGATTTAAAATTTGTATTGATTTTATTTTATTTTCAATCAACACCTTTTGTAATCTATTCTTCTTTACTCAGATTATGATTTTTGTTGGTGAAAAGAAAATTTAAAATATATAATCTGAAACCGTTAGAAATTGAATTATAATATTATTATTTTCTACATAAATTTTGGTGACCATCATTTCATATATTTTCTAGTTAGATGATTTTATAAAGGTTATATTTATGATTTAAAATTTAATTATATTTTATAAGTATTAATTTTAATTCTAGTTATTCAAATTATATTATTTATAATTGAATTATGAATATGATTATTGTACTTGTAATTTATTAGAATAATATCAAATTAACTCTAAATCAGAAGATTTACTAACTACTTTCTTTTTTATCTTTAATTGATAGTGCATATTTAGAGTCACTATCAATCTATAATGTAACATTTGATTTTTCTTTTCTTGGAAAAATTTTGTGAATCTCAATTACAATTAAAATATATGTGAAAAAGCCACTAGCATGAAAGAAAAATAAAAAGAAAAATCGTCTACTTATATAATAAATGTAATTGTGAATCTCAATTACAATTAAAAAGCTTATTTAATACTTCTGATAAAAAATACAGAAAGAAGAGATGTGGTATAGTACCTAAATCATCCTCTTTTTATTGTAATGAAAAAAAAAATTGTGCTTCTTCTATATTTAATAGCAATTTTTTCTTTTACTTCAATTAGAGTTAATTTGAGCAAATTCAAGAGATTTTTTGCCGTCATGTGCGTTTCCGAAAAAGCTATTCATGTAATTTGAAAACACAAATTCTCTATAACGAGCCACTCCATCTTTCTTGACCACTTGAGGCAATGGTGCAACCTTTTGAGTTGGTAGTGGGCTTGTGAATATTGGTATCGACACTCTTGATTTTGTACTTGTCGTGCGGACTCTATGTTCAGCACTTTTGTACCTTCCATTACTCCATATCTGAATTGAAACAAATTTAAAACAATAATTAGGAATTAGATTAAAGCATACTACCGTGTAAGTTACAAATTCTTGAAATTGAAAGAAAGTATGAAAGTAAGTTTTAATTTGCACCTGTAACATATCGCCAACATTAATGACTAAAGCACCGGGAATAGGAGGAATCTCTACCCATTCCCCTTTCTTTTCCATGTCTACATCTTCCGGAACCTTTACATATAAGCCACCAATTCCATCTTGTAGTAAGATTGTAAGAGTACCCATATCAGAATGACGTCCTACACCAACTGTGAGTTCAGGATTAGGACATGTCGGATAAAAGTTCATGTTAACCATCTTCTTTCCGATGAATGCATCAATTTTAGAGTCATCTAGTTCCTCTCCAAGATTTCCCAACAAAGCTTCGAGCAAATTCCTCACCATCTCATGTGATGTCTTCAAAAATTGAAGAGCAACATCCCTACAAAGAGAATATTGATATTTACAACAATCTATCTTAATTAGGTTTCAAAACGGCAAGGGAAAGGGAAAAGAAAATGCAGAGTATATATAGTTCATTACCTGCACTCTATAGGCCACTGTTGAAGAGCTTCATCATCATTGGTGTAAGCCATGCTAATATAGTCTTTCCATTCCAATGCTCTCTCCTTCTCAGGCACAAAACTCGTACCATACTTCACCAATGGTGATGGGCTCACCTCTTTGCGATAAACAGCCTTTCTCTCAGCGGGCAAGCTAAAGAAGTTATGTGCAGTTTGCTTAAGGGAGTCAAGTAGTTGTACGGGAACTCCATGGTTGACAACTTGGAAGAATCCAAGTGTCTCAGAAGCTCTAACAATTTGATTGACCACTTCATCATGGTCAGGGCCATCGAGCTTCGACAAATCAATCGGTGGAATCTCACATTTGCTTGCACTTTTCTTATCAATTTGCTCAGCGTGTGGTTGAATGTAAGCCTGGGGCACCTTTGATATGCCGGAATCCACTATTCCTTTGACGCCATTTCCATCTCGAACAACAAAGTTAAAAAGGGAGCTCTCATTATCGAAAGTAGGAGCCATTTGGGTGTAAATGCAAGTATTTTTGTATGCGGTGAGGGGTTTGATTGAAATGAAATTGTGTGGTGGATGGACCAAAGGGAATGGGGTGTATTTATAAAGCATGGATGGGTGATGATTTTACAAGTAATAAAAATATAATTTTTCTGTTGACCCTTATGATGGTCAATAGTTTAGAAATTTTCAACAGAAGGAAACGGGCGTTTAGATACAACACTTTGTTTTTTGAAGAAATTGATCAATCTAATAATACAATTTAAAACATATTACAATAACTACTTTTGAAAGTGTCTAGATTAATGTTTAAAATAATTAATTTTTATTTAAAATTTTGACGCTATGCTTGTTTGAAAACAATCCAAAAAAAAGAGTCTTCATGCATTAATTATTCATAATTTTAAGTCACAATTTAATCAATTTGTGTGTTATTACTTTTTTTATCTGCATTATATATATTATTTCTGATATGCCTCTTTCATTGCTTACGAGATGCATTTATTTACGTGGGTGTGAAAAGTGTCTTTTGTAGAATTTTGTTGGATAATATTTTCTTATAGAAATTTCAACGATTTTCTAAAATTATTTTAGTATTATAAAACTTCTAAACTTTAAATAAATAAGTAATACTAATATATTATAATTTAGAACATACAAATACACGTGATAAATGCATAATATGGATAATTAATATTAGTAAATTGTGATTTCTTATTATTTTCGGATTTAGCGAATGCCATAATTTCGTTGAAAATTATACAAGCGTTGAATTTTAAAATTTGACTTTATTAATAAAATATTTAAACCAAGTTTCAAGGAAATTGGGAAATTTCAAAACAGATTCGAGAAGTTTGGAGAAAAAATTCATATAGCTGCTTTAATTTTGAGATTTGGGATAAGACATTGCCTCTCCATAGAAACAAAATATCACTTGAAACATGGGATATAGTAAATGGGTGGGTTTTCCTACTGGCACAAGTATTTGTATAAATAAGTTCATATTTTTCTCCAAAAGTAATGGTGGTAATAGTCATCTGTTCCGTTTTCTTTGAAAGGGGTGGTAGTGTTGTTAATAGTAATAGGTTTTTGTGTTTCTTAACTGATTTCGGGATTTAAAAGAGTTTAGGCCAATGTGATAAATATTTGTTTAGTTTCGAGACTGGTAATTTTGTGCATCACCATTGTTGTAGTCTTTTGGGGACCTCTTAACATTATTATTAACCGAAGTTATGGTCAGCGCAATTTGATGGTAATGAGACTAGGGTGCAACTATTAACAATTGATCACGGTTGTGCATCCTTACTAGCTTTTTGGTACTCCCATGTACATCTTTCCTCCGTTGGGCTTCTATGATAGCTGCAACATGCAACTTTAGAACAACAGGAACAGACAATTCTGAATGCCATTGGTCCGCGTCTATCTCTCCTACACTAGGCCTTTATGGAAGAGGGGTGAGTGGCACACCGGGTAATTCCAGTGTGTTGCTTACCACATAGTGTCTTAGAGGGAATTTGGATTTTCTATTAAAATATTATTTTTCTTTTTTTTTTATTCAAATAGAATTTTTGAAATTTTTCACTATATAAAATAATTATGGGAAGTCGAAAAATATATACTCATACATACGTATACATGGTTACTTTATCAAAATCTAGGGTTTATTAGCTACAAATAAATTCTAAATTTTGTAAGCACTTGAGTTTTTTGGTTTTGATAATTATAGAGAAAAGTTTTCTCACTGGCAAATTAAATTTTAACAACTATTAGATTTTAGCAACTAAGAGTACGACAATAGCGAAGAAGATCGTTTGGTAAAAAGTTCAGTGATCGAGAAATTTTACTACATCAAAACAAAAAGTAGTAAATTTGGTGAAATTATTATCATAGATAATACAAAGAAGGTTTGATTTTACAAAAAAAAAAAAAATTAACTTTCCGCTACAAAACTCCTTTTTGTTACTAATTGTTCAACATTTCCTTCACTATCAATAAGCTTACTCAGTTCATGCACTGTCTGACAAACATTCATTGGCATGCACTAAAGCGCTTGCTTTAGTACCTCAAACAAACTGCAACGTATGCATTACTTCTTGTTAAAGAAAATGGTTATCGTCTGGTTATCGTCTGCCTATCGTTTCTAACTATGACTGAGTTGGTGACCCAGTTGAAAGAAGTTCTACAATCAATTATGTTGTTTATCTGGGCTTCTCCCCAATCTCTTGGAGATCTAAAAAATAATGAGCAAATTTTCGATCATCTACCAAGGCCGTGTATAAGGTTGTTGTCGTACCATTGGTTGAGACTAACTGGATACCTAATATTGAACAACAACTTTGATTTCCCTTGCCAAAGATTCTTTATGACAATGTTAGCACTACTTTTTTTTTTCGTGAAAATCTAGTCTTTCACAACAGAATGAAACACATTGCATTTGACTTTCATTTTGTTCATGGCCAAGTTCAAGCTAATCTGCTGGAAGTTTGACATCAACATGCAGCTAACCAGGTTGACAAAGCCCTTAATTACCTCATGGTGCCTTTGATGGTCACTTTTTCAAGTTGTCTGTTGTCAATCTCAACAACAACTTGAGGGGACGTAAAACAAATCTCAGCTGATTTTTTTAGAATTGTTTCTTTTATTCTAGGTTTCAGAGGTTTTTGTTAGTTTTTTTTTTTTTAATTATGTTGTTGCTTTGGTTAAGATACTTAGTAGTTTGTTTTAATTTTTGAAGATTTTATGGCTAGTGGTTAAGTTACTTATTAATTTGTTTTAGTCATTGAAGATTTTATGTCTCAATACTCTTTATATAAATTGTTCTTTACATGAACAACAATTCAAGGTTTTCATTTCGCAATCCAGACTTTCTTTACTAATAACAATAGAGAAAGTATTGGATCAAACCACCCAACACAGCAAATATCCTGTCGAAACTACTTTTTTGAAAACAAAAATTAGTAATCAACTTAAAAACGAAAATTGAATCGCCACCGATCCTTTATTGAGGTGTGATCGGCTCACCTTGAAAACGATTTTGGTCTGCGAAATTTGAGAAAATAGATTCGGAAGTCGGTTACGCACGAGGAAGGGTTAGCACCCTCATAATGCCCAAAATTGGTACCGAATCGATTGTTTAATGTCTTAGTATCAAAAATTTGAAAACGATCCTTTTAACTTGAATAGATTGAATTAAATGATAAGACGCTCTTATTTCAAAGAAATAAAATGCCACACCTAGTGAGTTAGGGCACAACATTTTTAATCTTCAAAATTAAGTTTATCTTTTGACTTTTTAAAACCTATGCATTTTTAGAAGGATATCTGGTTATTTGGGTCAAATGAAAAATCAAAACCCAGTAAGTTAGGGTTCAATTTCCCAAAATTCCTGAATACCGAATATTGCCTTTATTATTATTTGTTATTATTATTTTTTAGAAAAAATCTTCATCTCGAGAAAACAACATGTCATATCCAATGCGTTAGGACACAACGAATCGGATTCTCGAAAATGAGCTTTTTATTTATGTTTTGATTAAAGCATATCCTCGATTATTTAGATTCAACGAGGAAAATTGGAACCCAATACGTTAGGGCTAAATCTTTTCGAAGATTCCAAATGCCGAGTATTGCATTATTTTTGAAAACTTTTGTATGAAATAAATTTGACATTTGTAATCTTTTAAATAAATAAAAAAACGATTGAATAATAATGTACAACGCGAAATGATAATTAGTAAACTAAAGCATACACTAATGAATAACAAAGATTCAATATATACGAATAAACAATATCATATACATAAGAGAAACAATTTTATATCCTACATTATGCAAATACTAACATCCATATTAGCAAGCAAAATGAATTAAAAGTTAATCTTAAAAAAGTAACAAGCTTAATTAAATAAAATGTAACAAGTCTTTAAATAACAAAAAAAGCAACATGAAAGAAGGAAATTATATATTAAAATAAGTTTAAAATAATATATATATATACATGAAAGTTTGAAATAAATAAAAATATAGTTAAAACAAATACTTCATAAAATAATAGTATCCCAATAAACATAAAAATAAATATTATATCAAAATACATAAAATTATATACATATATTAATTTAAATAAGTAATACATGAGAAAAAAATTAATAATAATAAAGATGATAATATATACATAATAATATATATATAAAGAATTTGAAATAAACGGAATATATAAAATAGGGTTTTAAAAGTATATTATAAAATAAAAGTTATTAAAAATATATTATATTGGATTAATAAAAAATAATTCATCACAAAGTTAAAATAATAATGTATGATAATAATAAAATAAAATAATTTAAAATAATAGTGCATAATAAAGTAAAAAAAATAAGTAACTGAAAATGTAACCAAATATAACAATAATGTCAATAATAATAATAATAATAATAATAATAATAATAATAATAATAAATTAATATTAAACTAATTAATAAAACAATGGGCTAATTTGGAATTAAAACAAAAATTTAGGGGTAAATCTGAAATAAATAAAAGGAAATGACCAAATTACAAAGCGCGAATAATATAGGGACTAAAATAGGAAATATTCCTTGCCCAGTAAAACGCAGTGCTGCAAACGGAGTACAATGGAGTCAGCAACAAATTATGCAGCCCAATTTAAAGAAGCAACATAAACTAGATTGAAACCAAACACAAACAAGGAGGACTTGGAGCGCAAATAACCCTCCCCGTACCAAAACACGCGGGTCAAGCTGCAATCGGATCAGGTCATCGGGTCATGGCTGAATACGGCACCGTTTTGGTGCCATTGAAGCAAGGCCCAAACGGTGTCGTTTCAATAATCTGTATTAAACTTAAAAAAAAAACTAAACCTAAGTAACCCTAAAACCATCCTTTCTGCGCCACATCAAAAATCGAAAGCCCCCCATCCATTCAACTCCAATCCGAATGGAGGAGGGATTCGGCGATACACCAACCCCAGGTATGAGTTCTAAGCCCTTTTCCTTTCGTTTTCACTTTTCTTACTGAAAGAGATGAGAACCGATACGAAAAAAACAGAAGAAAAAAAATGAAACGAAACAAGAATTCGAAAGCCAATCACCTTCAAAAACTGTTTTTCTATTGCTTTTCTTTCAAGAATTTTCTTTGATACAATATTCGTGTCCCCCTACAGATTTGAAAAAATGGCGTCTTTATAGCTGAAAATAGAGGTGCTCATGGGCCGGGCCGGGCCCAAAAAAAAATTTGGCCCGGGTCCTAGGCCCGGGCCCGGCCCGACCCAAAATATGGGCCTAGAATTTTGCCCAGGCCCGGCCCGAGAAAAAATTCATAAGCCCGGGCCTGGCCCGACCCGGCCCGTTTTTAAATAAATACCAAAAATTTATTTTAAAAATTAAAACAAAAATTTAAAAAAGTATTTTAAAAATATTTTAAAATTTAAAAAATTAAAAAAGTATTTTAAAAAAATTTTAAAATTAAAAAAATTTAAAAAAAGTATTTTAAAAGTATTTTAAAATTAAAAAAATAAAAATATTTATTATATTCGGGCCAGGCCGGGCCGGACCCGGGCCAAAAAAGTGGTGCCCGAGGCCCAGCCCATTTTTTAATCGGGCCTCGTTTTTTTGCCCAAGCCCATATTTCGAGCCTATATTTTTACCCAAACCCTCCCATATTTCGGGCCGGCCGTCAGGCCTGGCCGGGCCGCCCGGCTCATGAGCACCTCTAGCTGAAAATATCAAAACCTATTTCACTTTTTTTTCACTGTTATTTGCTGTTGATTTCTGCTCGTTTTTGTTTGTTTGTCCTTCTTGCAGGTACGATGTACGGAGGCGGTGAAGCGTCTGTGAGGAGGCGCAAGACGCTGTGGAAAGGGGCTCAATTTGCCGCCCACAGAGGTCTTTGTTGTTGCTAGGGTTTTGGTTCTGTTTTTAGTTTAGGTTGGGCTTATTAGGCTTAATTGGGTCGGGGTTGGCTGATGGGTATTAGGCTTAGTGGGTTTGGGTTTTAGTTAATTGTTTAATGGACTGTTAATGGACTTTGTATTTTTATTATTTGATTTTTATATTATCTGTATCGGGACATCCAAAATTGGCTATTACATATCCAGTTACAACACCTTCAAACTAAAAATCCAGTAGCCTAAATCCTTACACCCTGAAACCGGGCATAGAACATCACAACAAAAAGCATAAAGAAAATCCAAAACCGATGGACCATCATCCCATGTGTCGAAACCTTTTTTGGCGATTCGACTTTTTTTTTTTTTTAAAACGAAGATGGGAGTTGCCACCAATTCTTTTTATTTAGGTGTAATTGGATCACCTCAAAACTCATTTTAATAAAATATTAGACTTATTAAAACAATACTTTTTTGTCTACAAAATCTAAGAAATAGGTTCGGGAGCCGGTTACGCACAAGGAAGGGTTAGCACCCTCGAACACCCAAAATTGGTACCTAGTAGATTACTTGATGTCTTAGTATCGAGAATTGAAAATTTGAAGAGAATTTAAAACACAATCCCTTTTTGTATTAAGACATTACTTAATTAAATTACTTTTCACAAAAAGGGCTTATTTCAGGTTAATCGAGAAAAAACGATCATGTCCTGTAAGTTAGGACACAATGCCTTAAATCCTCCAATACAATAATAAATGCCATTTGTTTGTTACTTAAATCCCGTTTTTTATTTTTAAAATAGATATTCGACTATTTCAGTTTTAGAAAAAAAGCCACATTCCGTAAGTTAGGAGCACGACTCTTCTAATTCCAAAAATAATGAACATTGCCTCGATTTAAAAGTTTTCCTTTTTTATGCACCGTGCAAAACGAACGTAACATTTAAAGTGATGTGCATTTAACTTATTCGTACATAATATAAAAATGAATAAATATAATTAAACACAGTTCGTTGCACGGTTGTAGCAATAATAAAATAGCAAAAATGAAGTTGCTACACGAGTTCAATTATAAATAAAAGATAAGAAATGAAATAATAGTAGCGATGGAAATAATAATGCATCATGAATAATATAACTATAACAATAATAATGATGACTTTGATCGGTAGCAATAAGGATAACAATAATGATCATGATACCATACTAGATATTAAAATAAATAAGATATCTCAAAAATAAAAAATAAAATGAAAGATGCATAGTTACAAAAGTAAATATAAATGGTGTGAGAGTAAAAATAAAATGATATTTGAACGATAAATAAATCGATAAATGAAATAAAAGCGAATGAAAGGTAAAATAAAATGTCATGCTAGTGAATAATAAATATGTAACAACAATTGTAATAATAATGACGATAATCATGTCATAACCATTATTGTAATATGAATATGCATAATAATTATAATAATAATAATGATAATAAGGGCAAAAAATGCTCAATAAAATGGAAACATAAATAGCACAAATTTTGAGCATTAAAGAAAAGTAAAAAAGTAATAAATAAATGAAAAATAGTTCGTAGAAGGTTGAAATTAAATAAAACATGGACTGAATCAGAATTAAAATGAAATTAAAAGCTTAAATTGTAATAAAATAAATGAATAAAGGATTAAAATGTGACAAGCGAAAAAGAGAAAGGTCCAAATGGGAAATTATCGCAAGCCCTAGGACACATGTCACACCTTAGAAGGTCAGCAAACAAGGGACCAAATTGAAAGAAATATAAAATTATCAGTGCAATTTTAAAAAAAAGACTAAGGACCAAATTAAAAAAAAGGTCCAAAAGCGGAAGGACTGGGGTCGCAAATAGACCCTTGCCGCGAAAACACGCGGGTCCTAGGGCGGGTCAGGTCGGTTTTAGCAGATCATGCCTGAAACGACGTCATTTTGGGGTTTACGTAACTAGGCCAAAACGACGCATTCCCACTCCCTATTTAAGTTTTAAAAAAAATAATTGAAACCCTTTTTTTTCTCTGAAATCGTCCTTTCTCCGACCATGGGTGTCGTTGCATGTCTGCCATGGCCATTGGTCGGCGGCCACGTCGACCACTGTCTCTGGTGCCCGAAAAACACAAAAAGGAACTTTTAGACCCCCTCTTCGAATAAAACCTAGATTTGGGGTTTAAATTCCCAAAAACCTAACCAACGCTCGACCGAAGGAAGAGAAATCAAAAGGTTTCACCCTTTTCTGACGAGGCCTTCGACGGAACCCTAAGGGGTTCCTAGGGTTCTCGAGTCGGAGGAAAGGGACCTACAATGGCGGCTACTTTCAAGTAAGACTTTCTTTTCTTTTCTTTTTTGCTTCGAAAATAAAAATCAAAAATAAAAATGCTACCTTCTTTTTGAAACTTGATGCTTTTTTTTTGTGCATTTCTCTGTAAAAAAAAACATAACATTGTGATAATGGCTTTTATAGCCGAATTGCACTGTTATTTTTCTATTTTTTTATTGTTCTTGCTACTGTTTCTTGCATGTTGTGGGCTTCTGTCCTTTCGTTCTTTCTATTTTTACAGGTGGCGATGGAGTCAACGGTGGAGAGAGGCGCTCTCTTGCTGCTTTGGTGAAATGGTGGCAGACCTCAGGCGACATTCGTGCTAACATGGAAAAAGTTGAGGCGGCAGCACGCAGAAACCCTAGGGTTTCTGGCTTTTCCGAAAATAGTTTAGGTTTTGTTTTTTGGGACACTGGGCCTTTTTTGCATTTGGGCTTCGTTTTTTGGGGCCATTTTTTTTGTAATTGGACTTTGGATTGTTATTAATGGATTCTGTTATCTTTTTTTTCATATTTGGTTTCTGTTTGGGCCCGGGCTAAATTGGGCCTCTACACCATGTATGCCATGAATTGCTTCCTTTTATTGCATACTCTCCGTGATGAAATTATTGGTGTCATTTGTCAATATTGGAGAGTCTCTAAAGTTAGTTGAAGAAGAATTTTCTAGATCAATTGGGATACTACTACTAGACAAAAATCGAAGGGCAATTTAGGTTAATTTTGGAGGGCATACATATGTTCAACATGGATTTACAAGCAAAACAAGTATGGTTTTTTCCTGTGGTTTTACGGAAGCTCGTATGGCATCTAACTCTTCTTACATTTGGAGACGTATTTTGCACTCTAAAGAAGTGTTGAGATAGGGCCTAAGATGGATAATTGGAAATGGTTGTAAAATAAGGAAGTGGTGATCAAGGGAGGCGCTCCCTTATCATTGGAGTAGTTAAAATAGTTTCTTTATTTGAGATGTTAACCATTTATGGAATGAAATTTATGGTTGTGTTGAGTATAGTCCATTAATGAAGATCATATCACTCGTGGAAACATATTTTGGAGATTAGATTGAATTGGATCATCTCATCTAATCTCTTGAATCGTGAATATCAAAGTAGATTGAAACTTGGATTACTTAACACCCAAGAATCCATGTTTACATTACTTGTTAGTATTATATTGTATTTAGCTTATCTTATTATTGTTTTAGTGGGATTGTAATAGATTTTCTTATGTTAACAAATCTCGAAATAATCTATCCATCACAACTTACTCTTCTCATATCTCAGATATACGATAACGAACAATACAGTAACAAGAATGATCACTTACCAAAAACCAAAGGAGATTCAGCTAAAAATAAACAGTAGGTTCGGCCACAGTAGGGAAGAAAAACAAATAGATGATGAGAGGAGAAAGCACAGGGGGACGACAACAGTGGTGGAAAACGACAACAAAGGTGCGGCAATAGAGAAAATGAGAATGGGGAGAGCAGAGATTCAGCCTCAATGGAGAAAGAAGAGGAGAACAGAAGGGACAGAAGGGAAAGGATCAAGGTTTGAGAGGGAATGAGCGACAACAATGGAGAAAAAAGAGAGCAAAAGAGGCTGAATAACAAATAAAAATATGCTATATACTAGAGTTTAGAAGCATATGGACGACACACTAGTATTTTTGGCCAAAAATATTGAAAATAAAAATTATACATGAGAGGAGAATGAAACTCAAATCGCAAAAGTAATTCAATTTTTTTACAACCATGCAAAGTTTACAATAAAAATTTAGGACGTGACACCCTCATTAAATTTTTTTACACTTTCAAGAATCAAGAGCTAAGCACATATTTCCAATCAATCCCGTCTCTTCACTTGATACTCCCCATGCAAATGTCATAGCCTATCTCCATTCTCAAATGGAGCATCTTCCAATCTTGGCTGTTCAACTCCCCTCTTCTCCAAACAATCCTCATCCGAGCTACCTGACTTGGACGATAAGAAATCATCTGAGTTTGAGTCGTCACCCATGCAGATCGTTTGACCTTTATCATGAAAAGCATTTCCACTCTTAAGGCGAATAATCTCATCAATTTTTGATGATCCATCCGTAATAATTTGAACATTTCCCCTTACAAAAGAGTTGAAATGCCTAGTAGCAGAATCAACTCCTATGAAGTCACCATACCTCTCGGCAATGTTGATAAAGGTTTGAACATTCCATGATTGTAGCGGTACTCCATAACAAGATATCCAGGCAACCCTATTATGAACTGAAATTTCCTATTGGTGTTTAGAACTCGAACTTTGATGGTTGATCGAGAGATTTGAAGCAGAAAGAAGAGACGAGAAGTTTTTAAGTAGAAAAATAATTGAAGACTGGAATATATTAATTGATTTGCACCTCAACTATTTAAATACAAAAGTTAAAGCTAAAAATAGAAAAAAGAGGTTCTAAAAATCTGCTAAAAAAATGGTAACAATATACCAAACAAATAAAAAAAACTAATCTCCTAAAGTCAAGGAGAATTATTCAAAAATTAGTAACTGAAAAAATTTAAATGGCAGCAATCTTAAACACATTATCTTAACACTCCTCCTTGTTTAGATCTTGCAAACTCCAAGTTTCTTCTGAAGCTTTCAAACTTGCTAAGTGGCAATGGTTTGGTGAAGATATCGCAATTTGATCTTGATTTGCGTAACAAAGAGACACATCACCACTCTTTTGAACTTCTCGAACAAAAATAACTTGATGTTGAAATGCTTAGTCTTCCCATGAAAGATTTGGATTGTTAGAGATTGCAATGGCACTGGTTATCAACTAGAATCTTTGTGCTTTGCTTCTGCTCCATGTTTAGATCAACAAGAATCTTCCTTAACCAGAGAGCTTGGTTAACTATTGCTATTGCAGCCACAAATTCTGCCTCAGCAGTGGATTGAGCTACAGTTTCTTGCTTCTTCGAGCTCCAAGAGAACATGCCTGATCCAAGACAAAAACAATAACCAGAGGTACTCTTCATATCATCAGTTGAGCCACCCCAATCACTGTCAGAGAAACCAATCAACTTCAATTCCCTATGCTTTGAAAACTTTACTCAATAATTTCAGGTCCCCTTGATGTATCTGATAACTCTTTTTGCAGCTCTCATGTGAGTCTCATTGGGACAATGTATGAATCTAGAGAGAATACTTACAGCATTCAAGATGTCGGGTCTGGTTGCTGTTAAGTACATTAGACAACCTACCAAACTCCTGAACTCAGCTTCAATGACTTTAGCAGAACCATCATCTTTGATTAGCTTTTCTTTTTTATTCATAGGAGTACTCATTGCTTTGCAATCTTCCATATGAAATTTTCTAAGTATCTCCTTTGCATACTTTCTTTGACAGATAAACACTTCATCTTGGCTTTGTTTGATCTCAATGCCAAGGAAATAAGACATCAAACCAAGGTCTGTCATTTTGAAGACCTTTTTGCATTTCCAATTTGAACTGATTAACTTGATCGATATTGCTCCCTGTAATCAATAAGTCATCTACATAAAGAGAAATGACTAAAGTGTTTGTACCTTCATGCTTGACATACAGTGTGAGCTCAGATTGAATTTTCTGAAAGCCAAGTCCAATCAAATGATCATCAATTCTACTATACCATGCTCGTGGAGCCTGTTTTAGGCCATACAAAGCCTTCTTCAGCAAGTAAACTTTGTCTTCATTGCCTCTGCTTACAAAACCTTTAGGTTGCTCAACAAATATTTCTTCTTGCAAGACTCCATTTAGGAATGCAGATTTAACATCTAATTGAAAAACTTTCCAGTTCTTTTGTGCAGCAAGAGCAAACAGCAACCTTACAGTGTCAAGCCTGGCAACAGGTGCAAATGTTTTTGAATAATCGACTCCAAAGACTTGTGCATATCCCTTCACAACAAGTCTTGCTTTGAATTTGTTAACTGAACCATCGGGATTTAGTTTCGTTCTGAACACCCATCTTACTCTAATTATCTTTTTGTCCAGAGGTCGATCAACCAACTCCCAAGTTTTATTTTTCTCGATCGTCGAAAGCTCCTCCTTCATTGCAGCCATCCAATGTTGACTGTTTTTTGCATCATGATACCCTGCAGGCTCACAAATAGCCATGTTACATCTTTGGTAAATGTCAGAGAGCAGCCTTGTACCTCTGACAGGTGCATCATTAGTCAAAACATCTTGCCCTTCATCTTCAAACTGTTCTAACGTGCTGCCAATGGTAAAACGATTTGGTGCACTAGAAGTTTGGTTTGTCTTGATCGAGTCTTCCTAATCCCATTGCTCATTTTCAACAAAATAAACATCTCTGCTCACAATAATACGTCCAGTGTGTGGTTGAAAGACTCTGTAAGCTTTAGATACAGTGCTATACCCAACAAAAATGCCAGCTTCTACCTTTTTGTCAAGCTTATCATGCTTGACCTGTGGAATGTAAGTGAAACACAGGCAGCCAAACACTCTAAGGAACTTTAAAGAAGGTTTGTAACCATACCAAGCTTCAAATGGCGTCTGATCCTTCACAGCTTTTGTTGAAATCCGATTTTGCAAGAACACAGCTGTGTTTGCAGCTTCTCCTCAAAAGCTTTTTGGAAGACTTTTCTCATGAAGCATATATCGAGTCATCTCCATTATGAATCCGTTCCTCCTTTCACTGACTCCATTTTATTGTGGAGTGTATGGCGCCGTCAACTGATGCTCAATTCCAGCCTCTTCACAAAACCTATTAAAAGTTTCTGAAGTGTACTCCTTGCCATTATCAGATCTTAAAATCTGAATCATGCATCCACTTTCATTCTCAACTCTAGCTTTGAATTTCCATAACACACCAGCAACTTCTGATTTTTGCTTCAACAAAAAAATCCAACACATTCTTGTTAGATCATCAATAAAGGCTATGTAATAAAGGTTACCATTTAACGAAGGCGTTCTCTAAGGACCACAAAGATCAGTATGAACAAGCTGTAACTTCTTCGAGGCTTTCCAAGCTTGTTTAGGAAAGGGTTGTCTATGTTGTTTCCCAAATTTACAAGCTTGACAATGAGGTAGATCATCATCAATGTCTGTAAGTCCTTCCACTAGCTTCTTCGACTGCATTTGAAGTAATCCTTGATGGTGAAAGTGCCCAAGTCTCTTGTGCCAAGTCTCAGTAGCACTAACTCTGGATTTAAAAGCCATTTGCTCCTTTTTCATTGGATTAAGAGCAAAACTTTTTCCCTTCATTTTGACATTGAACAAGTCTCTGCCATTAGCATCTCTGATCAAGCACTGCTTATTCTCAAATAGCACTTTATAGCCTTTATCCAGTAACTGGCCAACAATTAAGAGATTTTGATCAATTTTAGGTACAAATAAAACATCTGAAATGAATTTTGTACCTTCATAGCTTGTAATAGCTATTGTGCCTTTTCCCTTGACTTCCAAGTACTCACCATTTCCAATCATCATTCTTTTGACTTCAGTGTTTCTCAATTCCTCGAAGAGCTCCTTGTCATACGTCATGTGATTTGTACACCCACTATCAATCAACCAGCTCTCACTTGATTCTCTGCCCGAGAAAAAAGTAACCACAAACAATTGATCTTCTTCTTCTTGATCAGCTACCTGGGCATCTACTTCTTGCACCTGGCCTTTGACCTTGCAAATCACTGCTTCATGTCCAAGTTGATTGCATTTGGAGCATTTGGCGTTAGGTCTTTTCCAACATTTGAATGGTGGATGACCTTTCTTCTCACAATGGTGACAAGGTGGGTAGGATTTCTTGACACCTCCTCTTTTGCTCTTCTGATAATTGCCTGATAAATTTTCTCCACTCGTCGATGGGTTCTTAAAATTTTTCTTCTTTTTATACCTGTTGTTGTCTTGATGCTTGACAGGTAATGCACCTTCTATCACTCCCTCTTGCCTCATGGATCTTCTTTGCTCTTGCAAGAGAGATCTTTGACAGGTCCTTGGTGTTCTCCAGAGTAGTAATGGTGGCTTCAAACTTCTCTGGAACAGTGACCAGCAGCTTTTCTACGATTCTAGAGTCATTCAACTCAGAACCAAGCAATCTCACCTTGTTGGCAATGCTGAGAAGTCTGTCAGAATATTCTTTCACTGACTCAGACTCCTTCATCTTCTGCAACTCGAAATCCCTGATTAGATTTAGGACTTTCATTCCACGAATCCTCTCATCTCCTTCGTACTCAGCCTTGAGGTAATCCCAGATTTCCTTTGCTGATTTCAGAGACATTATTCGTGTGAAAATCATTTGAGACACAGCTGCAAATAAGCAAGCTTTTGCCTTTGATTTCCTTGTCTTCTTTTCCTTTTGTGCTTTAATCTGTGCCACAGTAGGATTTGCTGGAAGAGGTGGGACCTCGTAATCCTCTTCTACAGGTTCCCAAAGATCCAAAGCCTCCAGGTAAGTCTCCATGCGAACTGCCCACATCTGGTAATTGTCTCCATCGAAGACTGGTGGTGCAACAACTGAAAAATTGGATCCTCCTTCCATCTTAACACGCAAATAACCTTACAGATCCCTCAAGAAAACAGCTCCGATACTAATTTGTTGGTGTTTAGAACTCGAACTTTGATGGTTGATCGAGAGATTTGAAGCAGAAAGAAGAGACGGGAAGTTTTTAAGTAGAAAAATAATTGAAGACTAGAATATATTAATTGATTTGCACCTCAACTATTTAAATATAAAAGTTCAAGCTAAAAATAGAAAAAAGAGGTTCTAAAAATCTGCTAAAAAAATGGTAACAATATACCAAACAAATCAAAAAACTAATCTCCTAAAGTCAAGGAGAATTATTCAAAAATTAGTAACAGAAAAAATTTAAATGGCAGCAATCTTAAACACATTATCTTAACATTTCCTCTGGCCATTTGACAATACTCTCAAAAATATTACTTAAACAATTATTTTACCATTGAAGAAATTTAGCAGTCTATAAATTCATGGAAGTTGCTACAATTTCCAATTCCGATGATAAAAGTTAAGCAAAATTGTCACAATGGAAATTAACGAAAAAAACCGATTATTATTTGAAGAATAATGATATACTCCATTCTTTATTGGAATTACAGGTAGAGGCTTCTTTGACGGTGATAGCCGCCGCTATTGTTGAAGACGACCGCTCCAAAGGTTATAAAATTATATTTTTTAAACTTAAAAAAAAAAAACCCATCAAACAATTGCTATATATCTCTTCAATAATTGGTTCATGTGAAAACTTTTATAAATATAAATATGTAGTTTGAATTAATCCACAAAATCTTAGAGGTTTGAAGTACTCTAGAAATATACAGAATGTCAGTCTACATAAATAGAGTTTTGAATTAACGTTTGTTCCTGTATAGAGGTTATGAAAATGCTCTTTATTGTAGATTAGTCTTTGATATCTTGTTATATCATTCTTGACTTGAAATTTTAGAAATATTTTTATAGTTTCAATTCAACCAATATGCATTTATGAAACTCTTTTTATGAAGAAAGTGTTAAAAGGATGTAATTTTATAGCCTTTGGAGGGGTCTTGCGTTATAGAGGCTGCTGTTCTCTTCAAATAGGCCAACTTCTCTTGAATTCATAAATTCCTAAATTTATTCAAAGCTAAAAATGGTCGTACTTTGTCTTCCGGAAATGTTCAAACCATTTGTATCACAAATGTCAACAGAAAAAAATAGGATTTTATAACTTATAATCTTCCATCCATGCACTATAAACAGACCCCCTTGCCTTTGGTTGATGCCATCACACAATTTCATTTCAATCAAACCCTCTGCACATACAAAAGAAATACCACAAAAGCATTACTCACATTTCACACCCTAATGGCTCCAAGTTTGGATGATGAGAGCTCTCTTTTTAACTTTGTCGTCCGAGATGGAAATGGCGTCAAAGGAATAGTGGACTCTGGCATATCAAAGGTGCCTCGGCCTTACATTCAACCACCTGCCGAGCAAATTAATAAGAAAAATGCAAGTAAATGTGAGATACCACCGATCGATTTGTCGAAGCTCGATGGCCCCGAGCATGACGAAGTGGCCAACCAAATTGTTAGAGCTGCTGAGACTCTTGGATTCTTCCAAGTTGTAAACCATGGAGTTCCCATACAACTACTCGACGCCCTTAAGCAGACCGCACATAACTTCTTTGGATTGCCTGCAGAAAGAAAGGCTGTTTATCGCAAAGAGGTGAGTCCATCCCCATTAGTGAAATATGGGACTAGTTTTGTGCCCGAGAAAGAGAAAGCATTGGAATGGAAAGACTATATTAGCATGGCTTACACTAATGAGAATGAAGCTCTTCAACAGTGGCCTATGGAGTGCAGGTAATGAAATATATATGCTCTACATTTCTTTTCCTTTTCCCTTGAAATTTTGAAACCTAATTAACGAGAGATTGATGTAAATATCAATATTCCCTTTGTAGGGATGTTGCTCTTCAATATTTGAAGACGTCGCATGAGATGGTGAAGAAATTGCTTGATGCTTTGATGGCAAATCTAGGAGTGGAACTAGATGACTCAAATATCGATGCATTCATCGGAAAGAAGATGGTTAACATGAATTTTTATCCAACATGTCCTAATCCTGAATTTACAGTCGGAGTAGGACGTCATTCCGATATGGGTACTCTTACAATCTTATTACAAGATGGAATTGGCGGTTTGTATGTAAAAGTTCCTGAAGATATAGATATGGAAAAGAAAGGAGAGTGGGTAGAGATTCCTCCTATTCCTGGTGCCTTAGTCATCAACATCGGCGATATGTTACAGGTCCGAGTCAATATTTTATTTAACTCTTTTTTCACATTTATAGAGAAATTTAATAAATGGAAGTTTTAAAAAATGGTACTCTTTAGTCTAATACTTAACTAATGTTTTTTTTAAATATTTTTTATTCAGATATGGAGTAATGGAAGATATAAAAGTGCAGAGCATAGAGTACGAACCACAAGTACAAAATCTCGAGTGTCTATACCAATATTTACAAGTCCTCAAGCAACACAAAAGGTTGCACCATTACCTCAAGTGGTAGAGAAAGATGGGATGGCTCATTATAGAGAATTTTTATTTTCAGATTACATGAATAGCTTTTTTGGGAACGCACATGATGGCAAAAAATCTCTTGACTTTGCAAAAGTTAACTTTTCTTGAAGAAAAAGATAATATGTTATTTTATTCATTCGATTTTAAGATGTATGTTATATCCTCTTTAGTACAAAAATTCATATATGATAACAAATTAAATAATGATTTATTGTAATCTTCATCCTATTTTATTTATTTATTTTAAATAAGAAGTTGTGATTGAGATTGAGAGTATAAACAAGATTTACACTGACCGATACATTTAATCTGTTAGTATATGAAGTTTTATATTGACGGTAACAAATTTTTTCCGTATAATTAAAAATAATCCACAGATATAAATGTACTTATATAACAGATTTTTTGTAGTGTATCGTTGAACATTTTATTTGTGGACAAGTTTACTTACTTGATATTACTAATGACATGTGACGTGTAAAAGCAACTCAAATGTGATAATTATCAAAACACATTAGAACTCTAAGAAAATATCTTTATTTGATTCAATGTCTTCATCAATCATATATAGATTATAATATCGTGTAATATACTGAAGATCTTGAAAAAGTTACGAGAAATCTAATATAAATTTTTTGGTTGAAGTATGGAGTACAATACCTGATTCCACAGTTTTTTGCAACAAACATTGGAACCGGCAGTATTAACATCTAGGCCTTCAAGCCTCGACAAAACAATGGGTAGTATGTCACATCTTGCATTTTAGTCCACTATCCTTTGACGCCATTTCCATCTCCATGGACAAAGTTAAAAAGGAAGGTCTCGTTATCGAAACATGCAGCCATATGGTTGTTAAATGCAAGTATTTCTTTTGTATGTGCAGAGGGTTTGATTGCAATGAAATTGTATGATGGATCTACTAAAAGGGAATGAGGACTGTTTAGGGCACATGGATGGATGATTATCAACTTAAAAAAGATTTAATTTTGTATTGACTTATGATGTGAAGGGTTTTGAACTTTCAGCAAGACAATGTATTGGGCGTTTACATATGACAAAATATTTTACCATTGAAGAAATTTAGCAGTCTGTAAATTGAAGGAAGCTGCTTCAATCTCCAATTCTGACAAAAAAAGAAAAAGCAAATTTGAACGAAAACCGATTGTTATTTGAAGAGTACATATAAAAGCTGATATTTGTTGAAAAAATAAATATAATTATTTATTACAATAATAAAATAATGTAACAATTGTTGCTGTTGTTGAAGAAGACCTCAAAAGTTATAAAATTATTGAATAAATATAGTTGTTTGTTGAAAAAATTTATCAATTGATAATGTGAATAGATTTGTTACTATAATTTTAAATCTTAATATTTAAAATTTTATATTTTAAAATCAAATTTAGAATTTTTGGATAAACGAGTAGATAATTTTGTATATTATTTTAGTTTTTACCATTTTAATTTTAATTATTATTTTTTACCCAACCAATATTAAAAAAAAGATGTTTTTTGAGTGACCAAAATGAAAGCAACCTAAAAGTTGAGTGATCAAAATGAATATGTAAACATGATGTAAGCATCTTAAAAATTGGATGACCAAATTACAAGGTTTTCATTTTGGTTACTCAAAATGAAATCCTTGGGTGACCAACTAGCTAATTTACCCTTTTTTCCATACCCCTTCTCTGCGCCCCTGGTAGTCACTGGACTTTGGTCTCCTTGTCCTAAAATTTGTGTCTCTGTCAATCACAGTAAATTGGTTTTTAGGTAGCTCATTTAATCTCTGTTGTCTCTTTTTTTTTTTTCAATGACCCATTATGGAAAATCAAATGCAGTACAACAAATTAAAAACAAGAAGCATAAAATAATTGAAAACCCAAAGGCCTAAACCGATAAATTTTGTCTGCAGAAAAACCATGGAGCTCCTACCTCTCAACTATGGAAACAAAACCCTGCCTCTCAAATCCACTCCCTCTCCCAAAATCACTTGTTTCAGAACCATTCGAGCTTGCTCTCCCAGACAGGACCTCAAAGGCCGAACTGTTGCAGTAAGCACTCCCCCCTCTTTGTATTACATTGTTCATTTTATCTCCAAATACTCTCTTCTTTCACTAAGCTCTTAATCACACTATAAGATTTCAGTGGTTGAAGGCAAAAACCCAAAGTTCATGATGAGCTAAAATGAGTAATCCTGATGGTGCACTTTACTTTAAATATGAATTAATGAAGGAAGAAAAAGGGAAATGGAATAATAACTTTAGTCCCTCTCAACTAACAATAGTTTAATTTATTGTTGGTCAAGTTGTTTCAGTCATTTTATTGTGTCTTTGTCATATTGGTAGACAATGAGTTCTTGAAGGAATTTGTTAAATCCAACAATGGTTCATATAACAGTTGAATTACAGGTAATTGGCTTGGGAATATCTGGAAAAGCTGCTGCAAGGCTTGCTCTTGCGCGAGGTGCTTCGGTTGTAGGTATTGATCAGGATGAGAGTTTGAGTTCGCTAGAGGTATATTATTGTTTATCCCTTCATGTTCTTAAATTTGTTGTGGTCACTTAAACTGGTTCCTTGTACCCCATTTTAATGCTTAACTTGCTCTTGGTTACAGCATGATCCTTCTTTTATGGCATTGAACTCTACTGGGTTCAAAACGGTCCTTGGAAACTTTGATTGGAATCTGCTTAAGGATGCAGATGTGGTAGTTGTTTCTCCTGGAGTTCCCCTAGAAAAATACGGCCTTTCATATTTGTTACAGTCGGTAAGTTCATGTCTTAATTTCAGCATCTATTTTCTTGAGAAATAAGAGTTGGCAGGCCTGAAATTTTATGAATTATAAGATGGGGTTAAATAATCATGTCATATGTATTCTACTTTTCTGACGCTGTCATACGTTCGTTTATGATTCATTTCCATAAATAACCTTATGCAAATGAAGATACAATATACTTCTGCATTTTGGCACCTTTGTTCCTACAAATATTCGATGATGAGTTTGTTAGTTCCCATCTTTTCCTGCTATTTTTATGTTTGATAATTTGTGATAACCTTTTCTGTCTATTAGCAGGGAAAACAGGTCATGTCCGAGTTGGATTTTGCAGCAGAAGCCCTCCCAAAAAGTGTCAAAATTTTGGCAGTGACAGGGACCAATGGGAAATCCACTACTGTTACTTTTGCTGGACAGGTTTCTCTACTACTCTGGTTGATTTTATGTATATTTGTATTGTAGTAACGCATTACACTTGTTCTGTATTCTTGATATAATAGGTCTCATCATGTTCCTCAATGTCTAAGACATGTTGCTATAGAAGACCAGTGAGACAAATTAGAAGCTGAAATGAACATGCATGCTGAAAACAGGCTCTGTTTAGCATTAGTAGAACACTGCCTCTAACATTTATTTTCTTTAATCAACACCTACTTAGCTCTTTTATGTATGGAAGCCGTGTTATCCATGTCATAGTTAGTTGTTGTGGAACAAGGTTATCTCATTACCATTTCCTTTCGTATTGTATAAAAGAATTAATTCATGGAGCAAAGAGCAATTGAACCTGTGACTTACTCCTCCATCGTGTTCATATGGACATCATTTAAACTGACAGCCATGTCACTTTCAACAACATAAAAAGTTATAGTCAATGGGGCAGCTTTATATACCTGTCCTTTCTAGCCATCACATCTTGTGATATGAGCTTACCTACAGTCTCCCTGTGTTTTATTTTTACCCTGATCATTTGATGGCAGATGCTTAATCATTTTGGTATTGATACATTTGTGGGGGGGAACCTTGGAACTTCACTCTCTGAGGCTGCAATTCAGCATGTGACATTGCCCGCACAAGAATGTAAGCTTAAGGTGAGTCTAATTGATCTTTTCTCCCTTTCCTTTTTCTGTTTTGTTTGCTCGTAATATACATGCCAACATTTTCCAGGTTGCAGTAGTGGAAGTCAGCAGCTACCAAATGGCAATTCCCTGTGTGTACTTCCGTCCTTCGGTGAGTAGACTTGGGAGATTTCTTGATAACTGCTGAAGTGCTTTGATTTAATTTTTTTGACTTTAATCTGGTGATATAAAAATTCTTTGTAGGTTTCTGTGGTACTAAATCTTACCCCTGATCATTTCGAAAGGCACAAGACAATGCTTGATTATGCAGAGCACAAGTGTCGTCTATTTTCTCACATGACCAACGCCAAGCTGGGACTTCTTTCATTTGGTATGTTCCTTTTTGCTTCCATATAAAATAAGTAAATAACACTTATTCTCCACAGGCTTAAGTGTTGGACTTGTAAGTCCTTGATGTGTCTAAAGCTTACTCTATCATATGGAGATCGTAGTTACCCTTTCTTTTTAACAGCCAATCAAATAATTCCTTCTAGGGAACCAGCACTTGGATGAAGCAGTTAAGAAATATTGGAATAAATTTAATCCTGCTTGGATAGGAGCTTTCCCTGGTTTGGAAGTAAGAAATACTACTCTACTTGCAGTTGTTGGACAAACTTTATTCACTCATGGTTTAAAAATTGGTATGAAAAGTATCGTTTTTATTATTCGTTGTGATTCATTTGAATGTAATGTTGCTGGCAATTGCTTGCTTGGAAAAGATTGATACGGAGGCAAAAATTGCCACCTTCAAAGTTCCTGACATAGGAATTGAGTCACAATTGCAACTTGGTAGCATGAGAGCCATGGGGAAGCACAACTATTTTAATGCTGCAGTGGCTGCATTGTCTGTGGCTGGACTGGATGTTGGCGTACATATTGAAGACATCAATTCAACAATTGAGAAACTGAGGCCACCGCCTCATCGAATGCAAGTTGGTAAGTGTCAATACATTGTAATACTTGGACATATTTGGATTACTAATTGATGTGTGGAATTTTCATCTATAATAAGCTAGAGATTATAGTGATTTATTTTCCTTAGTCAAGGATTTTCCTAGGTTGAGCCCCAACTCGTGGTTTGCTGTAACAGCAGCCACTCCCGTCTTGGAACAATCATGATGTTGCTAGACCTAGTCTTGATAGAAACCTTTTTAACCTTGGACCTCTACCGTTCTTACAGTTGACCTTGACTGACTTTTTAGAAATTTTGGTGGTTCGACTACTCTTCAAGTCTTATTATACTTGTAAAATCCCTCATCGCTGTCATGATGGAAGAATATGGTGGTTGTAACTTTTTTGCCATGCAAAGTTTAATATCTTAATACTCTTGGATTGAGAATAATAAACAGAAAAAGCTTCTATTATCACAAGCAACTGCTAAAATGGCATTAAGCTGACCAGTAATTTGGTGTTCATATTAGAGTATAACATGTGTCTAGTGTAAGAAAACAATTGCCATCTAAGAAGTTGAATGGCATATGATTTACTTGTAGATGCAGTATTTTATGAAGGTTTTTTTTTTTTTTTTTTGGTTTGCTTACCGGCTCTCTGACCTCTTAATATATGAAGTTAATTCCACTTTTTATATCGAGTTTTTGAGTGTTTAAACTGCGAATTCTTTATGAGTTAATCTTGGATTGTTTCCTTGGTACCTGAGCTTTAAGCAAGACTATTTTTTTCTGATTCTTGGCATTCATCATGCAGTACACAAGGATATTCATGGGGTTACATGGGTGGATGACAGCAAGGCAACAAATGTTGAAGCTACGTATGCAGGGCTTATGGGTCTGAAGGGACAAAAATCAGTGATTCTACTTGGAGGCCTTGCTAAGGTTCGGTATTCATCATTTCCTCTTAATATAATTTTATTCATAACTGCTTTGATGCCTTCACTGTGGTGTTTGCTTCCTTTTTCTGTATCATTAAAGTTGAATCTGAGCTTTGTACATGGCTGAACTTTGACTTTGCTTACCGTCCTAAACATGGTTTCCCCTTTACTTTTATTGTTCCTTAATTCTCTCTGGACCCATTATAGGCATTTGCTCATGTACTATAACCATGTTAAACATAGGTAGATTGTTTTTTATTGTTTTTTTTTTCAGGTCTTAGTCGGACAAGCGTCAAATGGTTTTGAAGAATTGATCGAGCCACTAACGGGCCATAGATGTGTAATAACTGTACGTGAGATGCTTCTTCTTGACATATGCAAGTTTCCTATTCAAAATTCTTACTTCCTGTGTTTTCACCTCTTATATTTTTATGGCTTGTTTCTAAACTGGCTTTTGCATGAATGCCCAAAGTTCGGGGCTTCAGGAACCATGATTCATCAGGAATTGTCCGATAACGGTCTTGACATTCCTTGTATTCAAGCCACAAACCTGAAGGATGCAGTCGAGCAAGCTAGGAAGATGGCAAAACATGGTTTGTTCTCTTCAAAGATTTTCGGTTTGATATGTTTGTTTAGTCATGTAGTCATATTTTGCTTCTAGTTCTAGCAGCCAACATTGACTTTCAGGTGCAGTCCTAGTCTTTTAGATGGGGATGTTGCTAATGATAACAACATTCATTTTATTCACACATGGACATTGAAACAGGTGATGCCATTGTGCTAAGTCCAGCTTGTGCTAGCTTTGATGAATTCAGGAACTTCGAGCATCGAGGGATGGTTTTCCGGGAATTGGCCTTATCTTCATAACACGTTTTCAACCACTCTGTTATAAACCATATGCATTGAATAAATCTGTTAGAAAACTATGGATTTTTGGCTAAGCTTGAGAACCATAGAGCATAATTAGTTTTCAGAAATAAAATATATCCAATGTACTTTTTATGAATCAAATAATAGCTTAAGCCATCTTGAGTTTTGGAACTATTGATGTATATTTAAAATGGATAATCAAATGACCAATTTTAGGAATTGTAAACTTAAGTTATTTTTGATTCAAAAAGAATGTAGAAAGAATAAATGGAAACTTCATAATCTTTTACTTTATTGTCACATGACAGCATTTGTCCTAAAGTCAATAATTTATAATAGATGTCCTAAAAACCCCAGTAGTTGAAAGAGTAAGTTGGCACAAGTCTTCCACTTCAAGCAGAGTTGGTTTTTGCAAATTCAATAGATTTTTTTGCTGTGATGTGCATTCCCAAAGAAGTTATTCATGTAATCTGAAAACAAAAATTATTTATAACGAGCTGCTCCATCTTTCTCCACCACTTGGGGTAGTGGTGCAATCTTTTGTGTTGTTTGTGGGTTGTAAATATTGGTATTGACACTCTTGATTTTGTACTTGTGGTGTGAACTATATGCTCTGCACTTTTATACCTTCCATTACTCCAAATCTGCACAAAAACAAATTAGGTATTAAGCTAGATTTTTCTATTCACTAAAATTCTTTTATCTTAATATAATTCCTTGAAATTAAAAGAAGCCTCAAAATAAATATCGATATAAACTTGTAACATATCGCTAATATTGATGATTAAAGCACCAGAAATAGGAGGGATTTCTACCCACTCTCCCTTCTTTTCCATGTTTACATCTTGCGGGACTTTTATATACAAGCCGCCAATTCCATCTTGTAATAAGATTGTAAGAGTATCCATATCGGAATGGTGTCTTACACCGATTGTGAGCTCAGGATTAGGACATGTTAGATAAAAGTTCATATTAACCATCTTTTTTCCAATGAATCCATCAATCTTGGAGTCATCTAGCTCCGCTCCTAGATTTCCCAGCAAAGCTTCAAGCAATTTCCTCACCATCTCATGTGATGTCTTCAAATATTGAAGAGCAACGTCCCTACAAAGAGAATATTGATATTTACATCAAGCTCTGTTAATTAGGCTTCAAAATGCCAAGGAAAAAAAGAAAGAAGAGAGACTGCAGGACATATATAGTTCATTACCTGCACTCTACAGGCCACTGTTGAAGAGCTTCATCATCATTGGTGTAAGCCATGCTAATATAGTCTTTCCTTTCCAAGCTTTCTCCTTCTCAGGTACAAAACTCGTCCCATACTTCACTAATGGGGATGGACTCACCTCTTTTCGATAAACAGACTTTCTCTCTGGAGGCAATCCAAAGAAGTTATGTGCGGTCTGCTTAAGGGAGTCGAGTAGTTCTGTTGGTACTCCATGGTTGACAACTTGGAAGAATCCAAGAGTCTCAGCAGCTCTAACAATTTGGTTGACCACTTCATCATGGTCAGGGCCATCGAGCTTCGACAAATCGATAGGTGGTATCTCACATTTGCTCGCATGTTTTTTATTAATTTGCTCGGCGGGTGGTTGAATGTATGCCTGGGGCACCTTTGATATACCCAAGTCCACAATTCCTTTGACGCCATTTCCATCACGGACGACAAAGTTAAAAAGGGAGGTTTCATTATCGAAACTAGGAGCCATTTGGGTGTAAAATGTAAGTATTTCTTTTGTATGTGCAGAGGGTTTGATTGAATGAAATTGTGTGGTTGATGGACCAAAGGGAAACGGGTGCTATTTATATAGTGCATGGTTTTGACGCCAACGGCAGCCGCTGTTGCTGAATAAGACCACTCCGAAGGTTATAAAAACATTAAATAATTGCTATATTTATCTGTTCAATATTTAGTTCATTTGTAAGTCTCCACACATATAAATATTTAGTTTGAATTAATCCACAAAATCTTAAGAGGTTTGAATTGACGTTTTAAATGTAGTACAAAAATTTCAAGATGAGAACGATGTGAGAAGATATCATTCAACAAAATTCCAAAAGACATTGTTTGTTGAGACTTTGCATGGAGGAGTTATTGTCAATGTGCTCTTCATTGTATATTATAATATTACTCAGATTTTCCCCCATGGAAACTTGGTTCTATTTTCGTTTTCCATGAAAAGACAGGTTGGCATTATTTACGTATTCAACGCATGACTTCTCCAAATTTATAATTTACATCATTCTTGTCTTCAAAGTTATATTGCTACATATTTTAAATTTTAATTCAATCATCTAAGATTCTGTGGAATAATTCAACCAATATATATATATATATATATATATATATATATATATATCATATGATCAAATCTAATAAGGTAGTGTTTAGAAAATCATTTAATAATTAGATTAATTGTTTATAATTACATAGGAGTGACGTATTTGAGTAATCATTTTAATTGGTGGGTCTCATTGAATGGGGTGTAATTGAGGTACCCCAATTTTTAATTCTTAAGGGTGGGAGGGTGAGAATACGTTGAGTGTTTAGGATAGGTTTGGCCAAAATTTTCTTATATTATAAATCCTAAAAATCATATTATAAAAATAATTTATGTGTATTTTATAAAGTTATAATGTTTATTAGAAAAGTATTATAATATATTTATTTATAAAATTTATGATCAAGAAGTATAATTATGTTATTGTTCTTTAATGAGGCATAAGGTAAGATATTTATAAATTTAATATATATTATAATAAAATATGTTTTACTTAATTATTAAGTATATATATTATATTATATTATATTACAATAAAACAAAAAAATAAAGAATAAATAAAAAGAAAGAAAGGTACTTAACTTTTGATCGCTGATTCAACATCCAACAATGATCCCAAACTCAAATGTGGTGATATTTATCCTTTGTGTCGGCATGTACCTAAGGTGTCTAAATAATAGTTATTTTGTGGTTTGATTGTAAATGAGGTTATAAATTTAATTTTGGTTAGTTTTATACATATAAATATGTGTTTGTTTTTTAAGCTATATTATGCCATGATAAATTGAACTAAATCTAAATAGGTGCATGTGAATTTAATTCTATGTTTAAGTGCTCATGAACTGGGCCAAATTGATTTAGATTTGATATGTTTATAATTTGGATTAAAATGATGTTTTGATGACTTGTTTTGATGATATGAAATTTTTAAAATTTTTATCTATTTGATCTGTAAACTCTGGTAATGCTCCGTAACCTGGCTCCGGTGAGGGATACGGGTTGGGTGTTACATTTAGTGGTATCAGAGCTTTGCAGGTTTAGCCAATTCTCGGACTAAATTGAGCTTGAAATTGAGTCTAGAGGTACATGTCATAATTGAGTCGAATTGAATTGGGATTTGGATGCTGATATATTTGTTTTTGATTTATAGTTGAAAATATCGAATAATTATAATGATAAAGTAAAAGAAAAAGAAATAGAAATAGAAGGAGAGAAAGAAACGAAACAGAGAAGGAAAGAAAGGAAAGAAAGAAAGAAAGAAAGAAAGAAAGAAAGAAAGAAGGAGAAAAGTTAGGGTTTCAAGGGTTCAAAGCTCTATTGGTTAGTCAATTTAGTCCATTTTCTTGTAATTTTTATGTTTTTGGAATCCCAGTATTAAATACTACCCAACCCATGTCAAAATTTTAGAAATTATTAAGTTTTTAAGTGATGTTTATGTTGAATAATTTTAGTATTAGGGATTAAATTGATAGATTTTTAAGTTAAAAGTGAAAAAGAATTGAATTGTAGAATAAATTGTAAATTTTGAGTAATAAATTGTAAATTTTAAGTCTGTTTATGTTGAATAATTTTAGTATTAGGGATTAAATTGATAGATAAGTTAAAAGTGAAAAAGAATTGAATTGTAGAATAAATTGTAAATTTTGAGTAATAAGGACTAAATTGTGAAAATTTTGATGTTTAGGGATTTAAGTGAAATTAGAGAGTTAAATCTAGTTTAAAGTGGAAATTGAATGAAAATATAGAATTGATTGTGAAGAAATAAAATTAGTCTCGATATAGGGACTAAATTAGAATTTAGACAAATGTTGAGTAAAAATTAAAATATGCAATTTGAAATTAAATTGTATTGTATTGATGAATTTTAATTGTTTTAATTCCGTAGCTAACGTCGTACCGGAATCCTCGACTAAAAAGGGGAAAGATAAAGTCGACGAGGAATAGCTTGGAATTTCTGGTTTGTATTTCTATAATCCGAATTTAGTTGTTAATTGTTATAATTCAATTTAATGTACATGGTAAGTGCTGAGGTGAGAATTATTGTGTTTTACAATTGAAATGGATTGATTTAGTATGTGATGAATTTATTGAATTTATATTGATTGAATTGGTTTATATATATATATTGAATATATTGATTATTTGAATTGAAATGAATATTGGTTGTATTTGAAAAGTGAATTGAAACCCTATTAACTGTATTGGGCTAAGTCGAATATAGATGGCATGCCATAGGATTGGAAAAGTTCAGAGATTTCTTCGACTTCGAGTCGATGAGACAATGGGTGTCAATTTACTACTTTGGATTAATTTGATGAGGCACTGGGTGCCAATTTACTTCAGTTTAACCGATGAGACACTGGGTGCCAAATTATTATTTCAAATTATCTGATGAGGCACTGGGTGCCAAACTGGTGTGTTTGGTTGGATCCGTGTATCCGTTCAAGTCCGAGTCGTGTTAATAGGGGTAAATGAATAATAAAGTTTTATAATTGATATTGAAATGGCATGGTATGAGAAATGGAAGTGAAATAGTGAATTGAAAATAGAATGTGAAATATGTTGCAAATATATGGAATATATGAGTTATATACTCATGAAATGACTATGGAATGGATATCGCAATTGTATAATGAAATGTGAAATAAATTGTGAAAAGCTATTTATATAGCAAGTATGAGAATTGAGATATTTGTGAAACAAATGAAATATGATATGGTTGTTGTAATAATTAAATATTAATATGTGTTTATATTTCAATTGTATATTTGTAATTTCTTATCTTTAAATATTGAATTATAGAAATACCATGAGTTTATACTCAACAGACGGTTTTGTTTCCGTCACTTGAGTTAGGTACTTAACTTTTAAGTTTTAATATTATAATATTATAATATATATATATTAACTTTAAATATTTGTAATATATATACACTTATGCTGCCTCAATTATGACCATTGGCATAATTATCCCTTTGGTCCCTTTAATTTTTCTTTAATCTATAATTCAACTTTCACCATTTATACAATTTAGTCCTTTTACCTAATTACTCTTAATTCATGCAATTTCACCTAACCAAAACCTAATTAACTACACAACTAACTTCATAAATATTTTTAATAAATATTTACTAGTTCGATTTACGGTAACGGAGTCTCGAAAATGCACTTTATGACACCCATGACTATCGGGTCGTTATAATTTTACTCATCATTCTACCCGCATAACCCTTTTAAGTTATTTCATCATCATTATCCCATACATTGAAGTTTAAACATTTATCTATTTGTATATCACGCCCGAATAAATTAAAAATGCATCACCTTAAGTGTTACGTTTATTTTTTTTCCACGCGATGCATAAAAAAGGAATTTTTTTTTTAAACCGAGGCAAATGTTCATTATTTCGAATTTAGAAAAGTTGTGTTCCTAACTTACGGAATATGACTTCCTTCTAAAACAGTGATAGTCGAATATTTATTTTAAAATAAATAAAACGTGATTTAAGTAACGATCATTTGGTGTTTATCTTCGTTTTCGAAGATTTAAGGCATTGTGTCCTCACTTATGAGACGTGATCCTTTTTCTCGATTAACTTGAAATGAACCTTTTTCGGGAAAATTATTTTAGTTAGATAGTGCCTTAATACAAAAAGGATCGTATTTTAAATTCTCTTCAAATTTTCAAGTCACGACACTAAGACACTAAGTAATCAATTATGTATCAATTTTGGGCGTTACGAGAGTGCTAACCCTTCCTCGTGCGTAACCAACTCCCAAACCCATTTCTTGAATTTTGTAGACCAAAAGTCGTTGTTTTAGTAAATCAAATTGTTTATTAAAACGATCAAATTACGAGGTGACCCAATCACACCTCACAAAAAAGGATAGGTTGCGACTATCCTTATGCAATTTGTATCGAATTGATATAAGTAATATTGATAGTTGCGGGTTTATGCTTTACCAAAGGAGTCGACAAGGTGTAGCAAATGGTAGATGTTGTTTTGTTGTTTATCTAGTCATCTCTTTATGCAACTTGATGTTGTTTTTGTTAGATATTATGATTTATGTTCAGCTTATTTCTAATCCTCTGTATCCCTTAAAATTATTCTAGAGAGTGTGTATGTTTCGTTAGGTGGCAAGTCTATTATATGCCAATTGTCGTCAAATATAATTGTCGAAACCGTTTTTTTTGAAAACAAAAATTTAAGTTGTCGACTTTAAAAAATAAAACTGGAGTCGCCACCGATCCTTTATTAAGGTGTGACCGGCCCACCTCAAAAATCATTTTGGTCTGCGAATTTTGAAAACAGGTTCGGGAGTCAGTTACGCACGAGGAAGGGTTAGCACCCTCGTAACGCCCAAAAATCGGTACCAAATTGACTATTTAATGTCTTTGTGTCGAAAGTTAAAAAAGATTTTAAAATAAGCTTGAATGGTGAAATTGGCAAAAGGATAATCAATTGTTCAAGTCATGTAAAGAAATCGAGTCCCAATACGTTAGGGTACAATTCCTCATAATTCCCAAACTTGAATATCACTTTTATTTTATACGAAAATCTTCACTTTGAGAAAGTAACATGCCACACCCAATACGTTAGGGCACAACAGGTTAAGTTCCCAAAAATAATTTTTATGCAACTTGAATAAAAAATATTCTCGGTCATTTAAAATTGACAAAGAAAATCGGAACCCAATACGTTAGGGCTCAATTTCCATCGAAAATCCCAAACTTCCAGTAATGCTTTTATCAAAAAAAAAACTTTTAAGTCAAGAAGATAACTTTGATGAATGGTAAAAACCAAAATATATTTTCAAAAAGGGGTATGTTAAAAAGGTAATGTCTAATATGATTCAAATACTCGATTTAAATTACATCTACATGTATTTACAAAGTGTTAATGCATATACATTTACATGTATAAAAAAAGGAACATAACCATAAAATATATGTAAAATTTACATAAAAATAAAAGTGTAAGCATAATATATTAGAAATTATAAAAATATGGATATGTATATATATGTACAATGATAATATGGATAATAGAGTATATAAAATGTTTTAAAAGAACTCAAAAGGTACCACATAAAAATGTATATATATATCTATTATAAAATGTATATTTTGAATTGTAAAGTATGGGAAACATGTGAATTTTAAAGTGAATGCATATCTATACGTATATATATTATAAAATATGGAAGATATAACAATACTATAAAATATAAATGTATATACATATATATAAACTATAAAATGAATTAATAATATAATAATAACAGAATATGTGTATGTATATGAATTCAAAAAATATTTAAGATATATATATATATATATATATATGAAAGTACATGATATTATGCATATATATATAAGTATAACAAGAATAATAAATAATATAATAATAATGATTACTAATGGTAATAATAATAATAATAATAATAATAATAATAATAATAATAATAATAATAATAATAATAATAAAATGTCAAATAATATAAAAGAAAGTGAAAAACAATTAAGGATCAATAGAAAAATCAATAAAATATAAGGGTCGAACTAAGAAATCGAGAAAGGATCAATCTGAAATGCGCGTCACAACAGGAGGACCCAAAAGGAAATATTCCCATTGATCCCACGGCGCCGTTTCAACGCAATCTGAAATCCTGGTCGATGGACCAAATTGAAACAGGCGCGAAATTTTGTGGTGAAATTGCAAAGGTGCGAAATACTGCATTTAAAATCGAAATAAAAGAGGAAGGACAGGACGCGCAATTCTACCATTTAGGCCCAGGACGCGCGGATCCTCCCTGGGTCAGGTCACCGCGAGGGTATAGCCTTATACGGCGCCGTTTTGGGGCCACAGAAACAGGCCCTAAACGACGCCGTTTTGCAATCGTTACAAAACCCAGAATTTCCCAAAAAAAAACAACTCATTTTCCTTTTTCCTTTGCACCAAACAGCAGAGAAATCCTCTGCTAGGGTTTTCATACCCAAACACTTTGCGCCGCCATTCGTCCACGCCGGCGCTCCGATCGCGACGGGTACGGCGACGATCCGGCGGCTTCGGCGACAGAGGTAAGGTCCCTCCTTTTTCTTTTGTTATTTCTTTAAAGCATAAAACGAGAAGGGGAAAAAATAAAATAAAATAAAATAAATAAAACGAAACTAAAAAGCCGATTCACCTTTAAAAATTTTGTATTCTCTGCTTTTCTTTCAATTTTTGCTTATTTCTCCCTCCCCCTTTTACATATTAAGAATGGCCTTTTATAGGCCGAAAAAAACAAAAAATGAAATTGTTTTGCTTGTTTTTCTCCTCTGGACTCTTTGAGTCCGTATTTGCAGGTAAGAGTGGAGCAAGCGGTAGCGTGGGGGGTAAAGCGTCGGCGATCGGAGAGCACAATGGAGGTCATGTATACTGGAGCAAAAGGAGCTAGGGTTTTTTACTTAGGTTTTTTTTTGCTGAGTTGGGCTAGGTTAATTTGGGTTTGGGGTGTTTTGGTGTATTGGGCTTGTGTGCTGCTAGGTTTAGGGGTTATTGGGCCACTTTCTTTTTGTGTTTAAACCCAGGCCGATTGGGCCTTATTACAATAATATTGTGTGGTCTTAATCTGATATTCCCTTTACTGAAATCTATTATATTCTCATGCCGATTTCAATATATTTTAAACATTTATGCTTAAAGAAGGTTGGGTAAACAATCTCAACTCTTTGTTGTTTAAGGAAATTAATAGTGAAATTTCGTATGTGGTAATTATGGAATTGTTTGAGGATCGCCTCTATAGGCGACACCGGTAGAACAGGTCGAGTTCTTGGCCTTCAAAATGAATTTTGTTGATTTAATCATTTTAGAAATAATAAAATTATAAGTTAATTTATTGTAAAATCCTTTTGAAAACAATGAAATTATAAATTAATACATTATAAAATCACACTTTAATCTCTTAAAAATTAATAATTTAATTCTGATGAATCTATAAAATTTCTAACTTCACTTCGAAACTTTAATATTAGAATTTCATTAGAAATTGTAAATTTAGAAAAGTGATGCGTTGAATACATAAATTCCACAGATATATATTGGTTGAATTAATCCAAAAATTCTTAGATGATTGAATTGAAGTTTAAAATATGTAGCACTGAACTTTCAAGACAAGCATGATGTAAGAAGATATAATTCAACCAAATTCAACAAGACTTTTTGCTGACCCACGTTGTTCCCTTTCTTCCATCATGAGGAACCTGTCGTATAGACGAAAAATAATTTCAACATGAAATGTTCATCGTGATAACTATGGTGTTGCTGAAGAATGCCAATATTGTAATTGCAATTTATAAATTTGAAAAAGCTTTCCAAGGCCAAAATAGAACCAAGTTTCTAAAGGGAAAATTCTCAGTAATTATAGAGCAAACAATAACTCATCCACTAAAAGAATCAGGGAAGCCATTGTATTTTATGGTAGATTGCATTTCGGTTCTTCTACTGAAAAAATGAGTAATTAATATTTACATATTTTGAAATATGCGAATTAGTCCATTTGTTAAATTTTTCTATTAAATTATAAAATGCTGAAAATTATTTTTCATGGTAAAACTATAAAATGGTCATCCAATTATGCCTTTCATTCTATTTTGGTCATCTAATTATTATTTTTTCAATTTAGTCACTAATTTTTCAAAATTAAATATTTTAGTTATAGTGATGTGGGCCTTTTTTTGGTCTAGTAACAAAATTAACCCTCTAATGTGTATACATTCTATCAATTTGATCCTAAATATAAAAAAAATAAACATATTTAGCACTCAATATTTACAAAAATTTTCATTTTAGTTTTAATTCTAAAAGTTCAATAAATTTGACCATCAATATTTACAAAATCTATCATTTTAGTCCTAACACTAAAAAAAAGAAGCATTTTCAGCACTTTATAACCCATCGGCTAACCCATGTGAGATATTAAAATAAGAAGAAAAAAGTACCCTCTTTCAAGTCATTTACAACAATTTCTTTTACTATAATTTAAGCTTCATATTGGACCAAACCAATTGATTTGGAACCTATTTGGAATAATTGGTTGCATTACTATCCAAACAGATAACATTTTTAATGCTTTTTTTATCTATTTTTTTTGTGTTTTATCCCCATTTTTTAGAGTTCTATTAATTCATTGATGCGTTAAATACATAAATAATTAATTAATAGCTAATATGACATACATGTTGTAGAAGCCCAAATTTGCCCGACCCACCAGAGAAAATAAAACCAATTAAACCCAAACAACCTAAATACAAGCCCAAATCAGAAAAAAACTAGCCCAATACCTAAAAACAAAAAAACATGAAAAACCCTATCTCCTAACCCTAGCCGCCGCACCCTATGTCTGTCGCCTCACCTGCCACCGCCACCAACTCTGCCCACTTGCCGCTTCTGCCACCGTCCCATCACCCCACTTGCCTGCAAAAAAGAAAATCACGCAAAGAAGGACAAAACAGTAGTAGAAACAATAGAAAAATTGTAAAATGGCTATTTAAAAGCCATTCAAACAGATCTGTTGGGGGGGATTATTTTCGGTACAAAACCGATTGAAAAACCATTGTAGAGGGGTTTTTTATTCTATTTTCCTTTTCCTTTTGTAACGTTTTTCACAGAAATAAGAAACAAAAAAATCAAAGGTGATTTCCGACCCTTTTCGTTTTTACATATTTTACCATTTTTTATTTTACTTTTTCTTTTTTTGTTCATCTATTTATATACATATAATATAAATAATAATAAAAAAGAGAGGGAAACTCACCAAGGAGAGGCGATTCGGTGAAAAAGGGGAAACTTTTGGTCTCCCCTTGTGCAGCGGCGGCTTGGCGGGCGACCGTGGCCGGTGTGATGACGATCGATGGCCGGACCTCGACCGGCTTCAAAAAGGAGAGAGACTTGAGAGAAATTTTTAGTTTTTTCGGAGAAGAAGAGAAGAATGAAAATTTTGAAAAAATTAGTTTAAATAGGCTTCCAAACGACGTCGTTTTGGGCGATCTCTTCGAGCACCAAAACGACGCTGTTTTGACTTGACCTGTTATCGACCCGACCCGATCCAGGGGATCCAGCGTGTTTTGACGGAAGGGCTAATTGCACGTTTAGCCCTTCCGATTTTTAATGCTTTTAAAATTAGGTTCTTTTGATCTTTTGAATTTTACCCGGAAATATTTTGCTTTTTCAATTTAATCCTTACCCGAACTACGTCATTTTAATGGAAGGGCAATTTGCTTTACTAGTCCCTCCATGTTTTATGAATGTTCCGAGTAGTCCCCCCGCTTTTGTTTATTTGCGTTTTGAGCCCGAATCTTGTTTTAATGTTTAATTTAGTCCTTTTGTTATTTTGTTTGTTTTCTTAATGAATTTCATATTATTACTATTATTATTACTATTATTATTATTAGTTTTATTTTTCTTTTATTTATTCGTTATTATTGTGATAATATTAATTAGTTTTATACTATTTTTAGTTTTAATTTTATTTCATATATATATATATATACATATAGGTATTATGCCTGTATATATATATTTTATTATATAGTATTTTCACATACCGCATATATGTTTATATATATATATTTCATTTTCATAAATATACATATATATACTTACGTAAACTTTTATATCTAATAATTTTACAACATATATATATTTTTCATATTTTTATAATCTTATGTATATACATACATATATATTTCCCTTATATGTACAAACATATTTTCATATTTTATGATTTTATCTATTTTCCTTTATTGTTATTATTATTTTATTTCTTTTATTTTATTTTATTTTACTTTATGTTCATTTATTTATTTATTTATATGTCCATTTTTTATGTTTTAGTTTATTTATTTATTTATTTGTTGTTGTATATACATGATGGATTTGTTCTTTTTTATTTATTGTTCGTTTTTTGCTCATATTATTTTTAGTCACATTACTTTATTTATTATTCCATTATGCACATAAATACCATATTTCAAAAAAAAAAGAAAATTTTTCTAAATGAGGCAATATTTAGCTTTTGGAAATTCGAGAAAACATGCCCTAAAGTGCTGGGTGTCGATTTTTCTCGTTCAACCAAATAGTTAAATATCTTTTCAAAAATTTCAAAATAAGGCAATGTTTTGCGTTTGGAAATTTGAGGAACGTGCCCTAAGGTGCTGGGTTTCGATTTCTCGTTTAACCAAATTGCCAAATATCCTTTTTAATTTTAATATATGCTATTTGAGTTTTTTTAAGGATCGTATTTTAAATCTCTTTAAAGTTTTTAATTTTTCGACACTAAGACATTAAGTAATCGACTAGGTACCAATTTTGGGCGTATCGAGGGTGCTAATCCTTCCTCGTGCGTAACCGACTCCCAAACCCGTTTTTCTGAATTTCGTGGACCAAACTTGTTGTTTTAATAAAATCAAACCTTTTATTAAAAACAACCACTTTTCGAGGTGATCCAATCACACCTTATAAAAAAGGATTGGTGGCGACTCCCGTTTTCGTTTCATTTTTTAAAACCCAAGTCGACCCCGTTTTCCATCCAAAAAATGGTGTCAACAGCTTGGCGACTCCACTGGGGACTTTAAATAAGAGAGTCAAGCCACGAGTTGATTATTTCTTGTCTTTTTGTCGAAAGTTGAAAATTTGATTTAAATATACGATCCTCTCATTGCATTCCATTTGTTTTGAGTTATAGTTTTCATTATGTTTTGTATTTTAAATTTTTATATCTTTCTGCACATTGCATTGCATGACCGTTGGTCACACCTTTTAAGTGGAGTGAGAAGAGTCTTCGTGAGGTTTTCACCTCCGTGCAGGATAGTGGATCACTTCTGGGATACATCCGTACCTATGTCTTCGTGAGATTTTCATCTCCGTGCAGCCATAGGGAAATGTATTCCCCTGAATCGAACTCGGTCTGTATGAGCCTATAATGGGTGAAGATCGAGGAATCTGCTGATTCGGGTACCTTATCTTTAGAACCAACCCTCATATAGTGGACTTAAGAATTTAACTTAGGTAGAGCCACTCCAAATCCCTAGTATTTACCTGATTAGGTTTTTTTTTTTGTTTTCCGTGCTTGCTTATGTTTTGTTCTAACCCTTCTTGTTGTGTTTTGATTATGATTGCATTACATTGCATTTGCATCTTAGGAAAAAGATATTGATTCAAGTTCGATCACTAAATTAGAAAGCTTGTCATGGAATACGAATTCCTTGATAAAGTGGAAAACAATACGACTTCCCGAATATATTCTGAGAAACACAAGAATGGCGATGGAAGAGTTCGTGATCCTGCTTCGTGGCCTGAGGATTCAAGGCAATTGTCTAAGAGCCTTCAACATTCCAACCCCTTAAAGAGGCAGACGAGCCTTATGAGGATGGGTAGGTGATGAATTGCAACCAAGATCAAGAGAAGTAGCCAGCAATGGCATCTATTGGTGAGATTACCTCAAGCATGCAGATGAAGAAAATGATAGATGTTGTTTCTTGGAATATAAGGGTGAGGCCGTACATGTATCCATTTTATGTAAAGGAATTTACCTTCTAGAAAAGTTTCCTAAATGTAATTGAATCAGAATCAACGTCTCTTTAGGCATTCATTTCATGCATCTGTTACATTGCATTACATGCATTAAAATCCATTGAAAGAGTCTAAACGAGTAAATTTATTTCAGCTAACCTGGAAAGCCAAACAACCAAACACCCTTACGATATCCAAGCAAAGACTAAAGGAATGGACCAAAGGTTGGAGAGATTAGAGCGAATGCGAATCTGGATGCTAGAGCAATTGGCCAAATTTCAACAAGATGTGAAGGATCAGATGCTAGGAGTCCAGAGAAATCTGATGAGCCAGTTAACACAGTTGTTGGATATGAGGTTGGAGAAAGGAAAAAACCCCGTGGTCCACTTTGGAAATGATAATGAAGGTCCTGCATATCTTCCAAACTTTACTCCAACCGACATCCAAGCACAACCAAACACATATCCACAAAGGGTAACTGTCAACATCCAAACCAATACCTCGACATCGGTGAATTTCGCGACAGGTTCAGGTTCCAATCTGAGGGGCAATCTAACTAATTCTGCTGTCCTTAATGATCTAGCGGGAACAAAACAGGCAAGGGTAGAGTTCTCAAAACAATTCGAAGATCATTACAAACAGAAAGGGCAAGAATAGAACTCCCAAATCAATACTTCAAAGGTCTCGAGGAAGAGGAAAAATGAGGTGAGCAATACGGGTAGGCATAATGAGGGTTATTCAAAGCCGATTACCGCAGGTCAGCAAAGGTCGGTTGTTACTGGCCATCAGATATCCTCAAGAAATGAATCTTGCACTAAGTAAAGCATTAAGAAGTCTCAATTTACACCAATCCCAATGTCGTACCAGGAGCTGTATCAGAGTTTATTTGACGCACATGTTGTCTCCCCTTTCTACTTGAAGCCTTTACAACCTCCTTATCCCAAATGGTATGATATGAACGTGCAATGTGATTATCATTCGAGAATTTTAGGGTACTCAGTAGAGAATTGCATTGCCTTTTAAAAAAACTGATTGAAAGGCTTATTAGTATGGGCGTTGTTAAATTTGATGATTCCTCTAGTGCAGAAAATACACTGCCCAATCATATTAATGACGAGGCGAATGAGGTGTACGAAGAAGTGCTAGGAAATGTTCACATCAACGACGTGTCTGAAGACACAATTGGGAAGGGACCTTGTTAGATGTCAGCCCTTATGAATTCTGGAGTGTTCTAAACAATTAGACTGCGGAAGAAATTTCAGATGTTGTCGTGGCTTATTTAGAATAATGTTCAGAACATTTCTGTTGTTTTTAGCCTAAAGCGATAGAAATTCCTTTGTGAAATATGCTAATGTCTGAACGTTATTATTCTAATAAAATACATCTTTGCATTCCTTTTTGAGCCAATATTCTTTCATTCTTTTTGAATAATTATTTCTGATTATTTCATTCTTTTAGATTTGCTTTCACATCATTCACTCATAATCATATAGTATAAATAATTATTCATAAATTTATTATACTTTCTTTTGTATATTCTTTGGTACTTATTATGAGTCCCCGGATATCAATTACGTGAATGACTCTGCTACAGACCCAGATTTTCCTTTTGAGCGAGGCATGTGTTCAAAGGGATCTCAAGGCTTTGAAAATGACAAAGATTGTAGTTTATCTCCTGACTTGTTAAGGATGGTTGAACAAGAGGATAGACAGATCCTACCTCACAAGGAATCATCAGAAATCCTGAGCTTGGCAAAGATTAGAATTGACCAAACCGTAAAAATGAAGTGAGACCTCATCAAGTTACCTCTAGAGTTCGATGATATCTTTGTAGAATCATACCAGGATATGCCCGGGTTAAATGTCGATAATGAAATCTACACAACAGCACGATGTCAGAAATTTGCAGTATGAACGATGTAATTCTTTGCCGGGGCAATGCCTTTCTCGTGAAGTCAGCATAGCTTTGCCCATTTGAAGTCGAATTTTCATCTCTTCAAGTTATTGTTGGGTCCATCCTGATTAAAAAGGAAGATCCAAAGTTTTTTGTCGAAGTTGCGCCCCAAAAGGCTCAGATAAAAAAAGGGAAGAAAAAAATCAATATCAAGATCAAAATGAAAATGAGAAAAAGAAAGAAGAATAAAAAAGAGAAATCTAGATGAGAAAATCAGAATGAAAAAGAAAAGAAAAAGAAAAGGAGAGGCCAAAGAGAAAGCCCGCAAAAGGCGCTTTGTGACCAAACGAGGCTTTGAGTTGAAAACCCGAAAAGGGTGACTCAAATTTCGAGCACAATGAGGCATGGACATCACCATTATCGAAGACTTCTAATGGGCATTGCTTCATTTTGAGAGGGTACTTCATGAGCCAAAGTCATCGTATACCGATACAGAATTTCAGAGAATAGGGTATTGGAGAATGCATTGAGCTTAAACAATAGCACGATAGCTGAGGTCTCAAATTAACTCAGAAGTGGACACCACGATTCGTCACTGAAGTGCCTAGAGTTGAACATCGAAAATTGAAGGAAAATGACTGAGACTTACAAGGATTGGCATGAGAAATTACTATTTTCCTTCATTGCTTGTCGAACATCTGTACCGGGGCAATACCTTTCTCTTTGGTTTGCGGGGTTTAGGTAGTTTCACCTATTGAAATCATTTCTCTCCGAGTATTAGTTGAGCTAGAATTGGATGAAGCAGAATGGATTCAATCGCGATGCGATCAGTTAAACCTAGGAAAAATGTTAAAAGCTATTCTTCAAGGTTGGATGTACCGGAAACAAATGATACGAGCCCATAATGAACAGTGTCATCTCAGAGAATTCCACGAGAGGGTTGGATGTCGAAAAAGATCATTCCTCTCCAAAAGGATTCTAGAGGGAAATGAATGCCAAACCGAGAATGTCCCTACGTTGTAAAGAAGACATTTTTCAGAAGAGCACTGATCTTGAGTGAGATTGCTAGTCCTATAAACTCGGATCCAATCAAGAAATACTTCGTTTAAAGAATGAGAAATGACCAAGGTGAAAACCCGCAAATGGCACTTTGAGTCAAAAAAAAAAGAGGTAAATGACAATGAAAAATGAAAAAATGAAAAATGGAGAGGCTAAGGGGAAAACCCGCAAAGGGCGCCTTAGGCCAAAGGGGATTTGAGTTGAAAACCCGAAAAGGGTGGCTCAAATATTTGCTCAGAATAGGGCATGAGGCAACCAGAGCGATTCGACTTTTGATCATATTGGGGCATGTGGTGATCTTGCTATACCTGGATCAACAAGAAAGGATAGGCGTCACCTTAGGGCATCAACAGAGCACTGTAGATCTCCTAAATGCATGTCCAGCTCAAAATGGTCTTCAGAAAGCTTGTACAGAGAAGTTCAAGCTGCGATATCCGGGGCACCCAATTCTCATATTATTTGTTGTTCTTGGAATACTTTTTTCTTTTCCAAGATATACATTCCCAATTAATTTCTTTGTCATCCTTCTTTACTATTTTGATAATTTGTTCTTTCGAGCTATGCTCAGAACCAACTTTATTCTTATCCATTGTTATGACCATTTTCTGCAAACATGTTGCATTGGAATAATGGTTAATGGACTAATAAAACTTTCACAAAGGAAGTTTTGTATATTACTCGGAAAAGTTTCTAAATAATATAGGAACCTGAAACAGGACTATCGTTTAGAGCACACCAAATTTAAAGGTTGGAGATTTGAGAAGGAATAGTCTAAATTTAGACTTTCTCTTTGGATTTCATTGTCAAATGCATTGATTGAACAAAATGATAAGATGACGAGTTAATGACAAAGCTTAAATGAACAAGCAAGCAATGATCATCAGGCAATAGTAAGAGCTTACCTCGGAGAAGAGATCATTTATTTGCACATGAGTATGACACCTTGGGAATGGTGTGAGGAATTAGAATGATTTGCGTCCTGTATCCTTGAATTGTGATAGGAGAAGATTGAGGAAAAGCCACATATTTCTACTATTGGGTTGCAGTGGGAGAATGATGGTACAAATTTTGTGTCCTAGTAGATTTCACAGTGGGGGCAATCTGACTGAAGTGATGCTTTGGAGAAGTCGGTCAAGTGAGAAGACGTTGTAGCACGTCAGTCACAAAGTCTTAATAAACTTCGAGTAATGACAACCTCGGTGGGATCATTCTCAAAAAAATAAAATTTTGCATTCATGCAAACACCGTTCACACATGTCTAGTTAGGAGCGTTTGATTCATTCTGATCATGTCATCCTAATCACTAGGCACAATTAGGTTCATAAAATAGAACATACAGGTCATGTTCCCTAGAGAACAGATCAGTGAAGAAGCAGATCTTGCCTTCCTGCGTTAAGCAATGAAGCGATCGAAAACAAAGCCTTGCCTTCATTGGTTCTGATGAAATTTGGTTAAAGAAGCAGATCTTGCCTTCCTGCATTAACAGCGAAGTAGATCGAAAAAGCCTTGCCTTCATTGGTTGCAGTGGAGCTGGTTAAAGAAAGATCTTACCTTCCTGCGTTAACAGCGAAGCAGATCGAAAAAGCCTTGCCTTCATTGGTTGCAGTGGAGCTGGTTAAAGAAGCAGATTTTGCCTTCTTGCGTTAACAGCGAAGCAGATCGAAAACAAAGCCTTGCTTTCATTGGTTGCAGTGGAGCTGGTTAAAGAATCAGATCTTGCCTTCCTGCATTAACAACGAAGCAGATCGAAAACAAAGCCTTGCCTTCATTGGTTGCAGTGGAGCTGGTCAAAGATAGCATATCTGGCCTTCCTGCGTTAACAGCGAAGCAGATCGAAAAAGCCTTGCCTTCATTGGTTGCAGTGGAGCTGGTTAAAGATAGCAGATCTTGCCTTCCTGCGTTAACAGCAAAACAGATTGAAAACAAAGCCTTGCCTTCATTGGTTGCAGTGGAGCTGGTCAAAGATAGCATATCTTGCCTTCTTGCATTAACAACGAAGCAAATCGAAAACAAAGCCTTGCCTTCATTGGTTGCAGTGGAGCTAGTTGAAGATAGCAGATCTTGCCTTCCTGCGTTAACAGCAAAGCAGATTGAAAACAAAGCCTTGCCTTCATTGGTTGCAGTGGAGCTGGTTAAAGACAAAAGATCTTGCCTTCCTGCATTGACGGCGAAGCAGGTCAAAGACACAAACCTTGTCTCTCTCGGTTGTGATGGAGCTGGTTGAAGACAAAAGATCTTGCCTTCCTACATTGACAGCGAAGCAGGTCGAAGACACAAACCTTGCCTCCCTCGGTTGTGATGGAGCTGGTTGAAGACAACAGATCTTGCCTTCTTACATTGACAGCGAAGCAGGTCGAAGACGAACCTTACCTCTCTCGGTTGGAGTGGAGCTGGCTGAAGAATTTTAGATCTTATCTCCCTGAGATTACAGCGGAGCAGATTGAAGTTAGTAATCTTATCTCCCTGAGATTACAGTGGAGTGGATTAAAATGAAAGATCTTATCTCTCTGAAGTTACAGTAGAGTAGATCGCGTCAGGTCTTATCTCCCTGAGGTTACAGTGGAGTAGACCGAAGACTTTCAGATCTTATCTCCCTGAGGTTACAATGGAGCGATCGAAGACGAGGATCTTATCTCTCCGGGTTACAGAGAGTAGATCGCATCAGTCTTATCTCCCCGAGGTTCTGAGAGTAAACCGAAGACTTTCGAGATCTTATCTCCACGAGGTTACTGGTGGAGCAGATCGAAGACATAATCCTATCTCCCCGAGTTACAAGTGAGCGGATTAAAATAAAGGATCTTATCTCTCCGGGTTACGATGAAGCGATCACACCAGGTCTTATCTCCCTGAGGTTATAGTAGAGTAGACCGAAGAATTTCAGATCTTATCCCCCTGAGGTTACAGCGGAGCAGATCGAAGACATAATCCTATCTCCCTGAAGTTACAGTGGAGCGGGTCAAAATGATGGATCTTATCTCTCTGAAGTTGCAGAAGAGCGGATCGCGTCAGACATTATTGAAGCTACTAATCCTACTTCTCTGGAGTTGCAGTGATGCGGATTGAAACGATAAATCCTATACCTTTGAAGTTGCAGAGGGTCGAATTAGATCTCGTCATATCAAACCTTGTCTCCCTGAGGTCTCAGTAGAGCAAATTAAGACAACAGGTCTTATCTCCCTGATATTGCAGTGGAGCAGACTAGAACCATAAACATCGTCCCCCTGAAGTTGTTGCGAAGAAGATTGAAGCTACAAGTCAGATCTTTCTGAAGTGCAGTGGAGTGGATCGAAGCGGCAAAACACAGTGGACTGGAATAAGGCTTTTTGAAGAAGATGAGCACCAGAATAAGTTGAGACTCAGCGAGACCGGGCAAAATTGGTCTTCCTTAGTCTTTGCTCTATTCTCGTTACACGATAACGAGCAAAGAGGGGCAGCTGTAGAAGCCCAAATTTGCCCGGCCCACCAGAGAAAATAAAACCAATTAAACCCAAACAACCTAAATACAAGCCCAAATCAGAAAAAAAAACTAGCCCAATACCTAAAAACAAAAAAACATGAAAAACCCTATCTCCTAACCCTAGCAGCCGCACCTATGTATGTCGCCTCACCCGCCACCGCCACCAACTCGCCCACTTGCCGCTTCGCCACAGTCCCATCACCCCACTTGCTGCAAAGAAGAAAATCACGCAAAGAAGGACAAAACAAGAGTAGAAACAATAGAAAATTGTAAAATGGCTATTTAAAAGCCATTCAAACAGATCTGTTGGGGGGATTATTTTCGGTACAAAACCGATTGAAAAATCATTGTAGAGGGGTTTTTATTCTATTTTCCTTTTCCTTTTGTAACGTTTTCACGAAATAAGAAACAAAAAATCAAAGGTGATTTCAGGCCCTTTTGTTTTTACATATTTTACCATTTTTATTTTACTTTTCTTTTTTGTTCATCTATTTATATACATATAATATAAATAATAATAAAAAGAGAGGAAACTCACCGAGGAGAGGTGATTCGTGAAAAAGGGAAACTTTTGGTCTCCCTTGCCGTGCTGTGCGGCGCCGTGACTGCGCGACCGTGGCCACGGTGTGATGATCGATGGGGACCTCCTGACCGGCTTCCGGAAAAGGAGAGAGACTTGAGAGAAATTTTTGGTTTTTTTCGAGAAGAAGAGAAGAATGAAAATTTTGAAAAAATTAGTTTAAATAGGCTTCCAAAACGATGTCGTTTTAAGGCGGTCTCTCGAGCACCAAACGACGCTGTTTGACTTGACCTGTTGGTCGACCCAACCCGATCCAGGGGGATCCGCGTGTTTTTGGCGGAAGGGCTAATTGCACGTTTAGCCCTTCCGATTTTTAATGCTTTTAAAATTAGGTTCTTTTGATCTTTTGAATTTTACCCGGAAATATTTTGCTTTTTCAATTTAATCCTTACCCGAACTACGTCATTTTAATGGAAGGGCAATTTGTTTTACTAGTCCCTCCATGTTTTATGAATGTTCCGAGTAGTCCCCCCGCTTTTGTTTATTTGCGTTTTGAGCCCCGAATCTTGTTTTAATGTTTAATTTAGTCCTTTTGTTATTTTGTTTGTTTTCTTAATGAATTTCATATTATTACTATTATTATTACTATTATTATTATTAGTTTTATTTTTCTTTTATTTATTCGTTATTATTGTGATAATATTAATTAGTTTTATACTATTTTTTAGTTTTAATTTTATTTCATATATATATATATATATACATATAGGTATTATGCCCGTACATATATATTTTTATTATATAGTATTTTCACATACCGCATATATGTTTATATATATATATTTCATTTTCATAAATATACATATATATACTTACGTAAACTTTTATATCTAATAATTTTACAACATATATATATTTTTCATATTTTTATAATCTTATGTATATACATACATATATATTTCCTTATATGTACAAACATATTTTCATATTTTATGATTTTATCTATTTTCCTTTATTGTTATTATTATTTTATTTCTTTTATTTTATTTTATTTTATTTTACTTTATGTTCATTTATTTATTTATTTATATGTCCATTTTTTATGTTTTAGTTTATTTATTTATTTATTTGTTGTTGTATATACATGATGGATTTGTTCTTTTTTATTTATTGTTCGTTTTTTGCTCATATTATTTTTAGTCACATTACTTTATTTATTATTCCATTATGCACATAAATACCATATTTCAAAAAAAAAAGAAAATTTTTCTAAATGAGGCAATATTTAGCTTTTGGAAATTCGAGAAAACATGCCCTAAGGTGCTGGGTGTCGATTTTTCTCGTTCAACCAAATAGTTAAATATCTTTTCAAAAATTTCAAAATAAGGCAATGTTTTGCGTTTGGAAATTCGAGAACGTGCCCTAAGGTCTTTGGGTTTCGATTTCTCGTTTAACCAAATTGCCAAATATTCTTTTAATTTTAATATATGCTATTCGAGTTTTTTAAGGATCGTATTTTAAATCTCTTTAAAGTTTTTAATTTTTCGACACTAAGACATTAAGTAATCGACTAGGTACCAATTTTGGGCGTATCGAGGGTGCTAATCCTTCCTCGTGCGTAACCGACTCCCAAACCCGTTTTTCTGAATTTCGTGGACCAAACTTGTTGTTTTAATAAAATCAAACCTTTTATTAAAAACAACCACTTTTCGAGGTGATCCAATCACACCTTATAAAAAAGGATTGGTGGCGACTCCCGTTTTCGTTTCATTTTTTAAAACCCAAGTCGACCCCGTTTTCCATCCAAAAAATGGTGTCAACACATGTAGATTACCATGTGGATGTCACGTCAATAAAGTTAAAGAGATGTTAACTTTTTCATTCATTTTGGGGTGATTTAACAAACAATGCAAGTTCATAGGCTAAAAAAGACAGAAAAATTAAATGGAGGGCTAAAATGATTTTTTTTGTAAAATTGGAGGGGCAAATAACTTATTATACTTTTTTTTCTTTTTGCCAGTAAGGGTATTAGCAGGTTCAATATTATTAATTTCCTTTTCAATTTCCGTAAACTTCTAATAAAGAGGTTTGAACTGAGTTGTATGAAATTGTATACTTTTTAAGTGCTTTTGTGTAGGCTCAAAAGTTAGGTTTTAACCACTTTTCTAAGCGCACAAATGACAAAAATTGAAGTTTGAACTAAGCAAAATATATGGACACAATTAGCACTTAGTAGGCAAATGCTGAAATTATTAGCCATGTGGTACTTTTAAAACACAAATTTCAGCATCCCTAATCATTCATCTTATTTAAAAATATTGTCTTTTTTTACAAAAAAAAAGTAAATTATTATGCATCTATCTTATTATAAGTGGTTACATAAGTAATTACACATCAAAACGATATATAGTATCACGTTGGCATACTAAGGATAATTAATTTGTGCGAATTCAAGAGATTTCTTACCGTCATGAACATTTCCAAAGAAGTTTCTCATATAATCCCCAAAAATCACCTCTCTATAACAAGCCATTCCATCTTTTTCTACGACTTGTGGAAGGGGTGCAATTTTCTCACTCGGTCTTGGTGATGTAAATATTGGTACCGATACTCTTGATTTCGTATTCGTTGTGCGAACTCTATGTTCTGCGCTTTTGTACTTTCCGTTGCTTAGTATCTAAAACAAGAAAATGAAAAAGAAAAATCAATAACCTTGTAATTAAATATAATAATAGAGACTTAGAAGATATGTTAGATTTCAACCTGTAATGCATCACCGATGTTAATGACCAAAGCACCAGGGACCGGAGGGATCTCGACCCACTCTCCTTTCTTTCCAATGTTAGCGATTTCTTCTGCAACTTTAACATATAAACCACCAATTCCATCTTGTAGTAAAATGGTAAGAGTACCCATATCGGAATGACGTCCGACACCAACTGTGAGGTCCGGATCAGGACATGTCGGATAAAAATTCATATTAACCATTTTCATGCCTATGAGTCCATCAATCTTTGTGTCATCTAGTTCAACCCCAAGATTTCCCATCAAAATTTCTAGCAATCTCCTCACCATGGTCATTGATGTCTTCAAGTATTCAAGTGCCACTTCCCTGTATAAACATAATTTGTTGAAAAAATCAAAATTAATGGTAATAGGACTCCACCATTTGTATATCAAATAATAATTCTATATGAGGCAATTCTCACCTGCACTCTTTAGGCCATTGTTGAAGAGCTTCAGCATCATTGGTATAAATCATGCTAATATAATCCTTCCATTCCAATGCTTTCTCTTTCTCCGGGACAAAGCTAGTCCCATACTTCACCAACGGGCTTGGACTCACTTCCTTCCGATAAACTGCTTTCTTTTCCGATGGTTGACCAAAGAAGTCATGCGCTGCATCCTTAAGCGACTCAAGCAAATCAACCGGCACACCATGGTTCACAAGTTGGAAGAATCCGAGAGTTTCAGCAGCCATGACAATTTCCTTGACCACTTCATCATGGTCGGGTCCATCGAGCCTCGAGAGATCAATCGGTGCTCCCTCATGTCTAGTTGCCATTCGCTTGTCAATTCTCTCTTTTGGAGGTTGAACATACGGTTTCGGCACCGTCGATAACCCTAAATCAACCATTCCTTTGACCCCATTTCCATCTCGAACGACGAAGTTAAAAAGAGAGCTACCATCGTCTAAACCTGGGGCCATTTTTTTGTGTGTGTCAATTGAGAAGGTTAATCAATTTTGGTAATGAAAATTGATAGTGCAATGGAAATAACAATAGGAAGGGTCACCATATATATAGTAAGAGAAATGGTTGAAATTTCTCAGGTAATGGGGAAATATAATGGGAAAATGCAGACAATTAAAAAAGTTAATCCTATTTGAAGAAGTCTTGTATGGATTGAATGGAAAAGCTACGATTTTCCTAAGACTTGGATAGCATTCTTAGTCGGACCCAAGTGGGGCTTAGGCGTGGAGTCGTGGACCATGACTCTTTCTTAATTATTTTCTTAATGTCATTTTGGGTGGGCAAATTGGCCTAGATTTCATTTAAGAGCTGGGTCAAAAATAATACACTTAATGTCAATTTTCAGATTATATGCATTTATAAATTTAAATTAATATTTAGAAATTTTATATATAAAGCACCTTTGTGATAATATTTAGAAAAATATCCGAACCCACTTAAAATTTGATAAAAAATTCACTTACCTTTGGTTTTAAAAATATCTACTTACCCACTTAAAAGTTTGGTGAAGGATACAATAACCCCTAAAATTTATGGATTAAATGAATCTTAAATAAAAGCACATCATTACTTATCATTAATTTTATTATATTTATTTTTATCCATCATCTTTATATTTAAAAATTTTAATAAATTATAATTAATATTAAATTATATTATATTTTAATATTATCATGTGGTAAACTTAATGTGTTTTTCATTTAATATATATAAGTATTTTTTAAAAGTTATAAATACATAGCTATTACAATTATTATAAAAATACATTCAAATAATTAAAATTAGAATTAATCACCATAAAACATGACCGGATTGATAATCAAAATATATTTAAATTTATACTAAAATAAATTTATATAGAGTCCGTACATGGCGAGTCATAAATTACAATAAATATAGACTAAGAGTCCACACATAATTTTATATAGAATAAGAAAACTTTAATGCAACATTAATTGTTAGTTTACTTTCAAAAAATGTTATTAATAATAATTATATTTTTTCTTCTATTTTACTCTTTTCTTTTTCAATAATTTTCTTTATGTAAATATAAATTAAATATTTAAAACTTAATTTTAATTTAGTTATACATTAATTTTGACATGAATTTTCTTAAATTTTTTTAAATGAGAATTAATAATATTATGATGATATTTTTTATCTTTTGTTTTTTTTACATTGTTTTAATCATCAAAACAGTTTAGAATGTCGAATAGCATACGCACTAACAAGAAGTAGAACCACGAGAGCACCCAGCAAGACTTTGCCACCTTATTTTCACATTGAAAAGACTATCTAAAAGTTGTTAAAAAAAATTATACAAGAAAAGTTGAAAAAATGAACCTTTTTGTTTGAAATTAAACCAATCTGTTTATGCCAACAAATCGTCATGTAAGCGTCATTAACAAATTAAAGTGAAACACGCCATACATGTGCCCCGCTGAAGAACCAACAAAAGAAAATACAAAAGTTAACACAAAATTGACTGAAAATTAATGTCACTTTCAAGTATTTTATTAAAATTAATGAATTATATTAATAAATGTTATATATATTTCAAGATTAGAATTTTAAAAATGATATTATTAATAAATAATAATTATAAACTTTAAATATAAAAAAATTAATTTAGGGGAAAGTACCACCCTATTGTGAAATTTGTTTTTATGACCGATTGGAGTCCAAGAGGTCCGGTCAAGAAGAAATGTGTAAATCAACAAATTTGACACAGGGGAAAGAAAGACTATTAGAATATTTTGGTTATACTTTTTTTCAAATTTGTTAAGCCAACCCCACTTAAAGGCTTCATCAACTTAGTAAACCATGGAATTTACGTTAGTCACCTAAATATTAATATAATATAAATCATCAAATATGGTAAAATTTTCAGACTAGGCATTAGAACAAATTTAGATTTAAGCAATAGAACTAAATTAGAGGGAGTTAATAAGTAGTGGAACTTGAGCTAGAATAAATTTAAAAATAATTGCTCAACCAAAGGGGACTCGTTTGCCTTGGGTTGTCACAAGGTCATGTCAAGGTCCACTCAGGAGTTACTCTTTAGGAAGGGCTTCAACACACAAGAGCTTGCTAGGCTAAGGGCAAGCACACACTCACCACATTGACCATCATAAAATCATGTCAACGTCTACTTGGGAGTTACTTTGAATATGTCTGATAAAGTTTTCCATCACCCTACTATTGACTCTATAAGGGTAGAGTCGAGCCATACCTAATCAGATCCAAGTAAAACATTTCACAGATCTACTGCGATAGGATAGTTGTTTGAAGGAGCCTAGAATGGGCCACCTCTCATCATCTAAAAGCCACCTAGCCAAATTAGGGATCCTTTGATATTAGGTCATAAAAGGAGTTGCACCATCCAAGCTTTCCTCTTTAAGCAAAGCATCTATAAATTGTTCAAAGTCAGTAATCCTTCGAGCTTTAGAACACTACCTACATGATAGAGATTAAATTGTTCTAATACCACTCAGACTCCAAGTATAGATGTCTTCAATGATGAGTCATTAAAGAAAGCACTCCTAAGGTACAAAGGTGAGGACTCTAATCTAGTGCGTATTAAAGGTTGTAATCACCTGTTGTATAAGTTGCTAAGATTGTTTATTATCTTTCTGGGCATGGCTTCGTAGACATATCGTGTGTTTTTTTTGTTTTTCTACCTTATTCTTCACTCATGCCTAAAGAAGTTGGCACTAGATTATAGCACTGCTTTTGGCACTACTCAAGTTTGCTTGCAAATATAGAGTTTGTTCTTTCACACATTACCTAAGACATTGGATTAGATGAATTACTCGACCAAGGAGGGTTCTTCCGTAGAAGGGCTTGCTCAACTAAAGGCATGCACACACTTGTCACATAGGCCATCTCAAGGTCATGTTAAGATTCGCTCAAGAGCTGCTCCCTCAAGAGAACTCACCCACACAAGGGATCATTTTCCTAAAGGCACGCACACTCTTGCCATGTGGGCCGTCAGAAGGTCAAGTCAAGGGTCCATTTAGGAGCTACTCCCATCATCCTACTTTTATATCCAATCACATTCAAGTAGAGCACTTCATGACTCTACCATAGTAGGACACTTGTTTAGAAGTACTCATGCTTGACCCCTTCTTTATATAAGGCTCCTCCTTTCTCTTAAAAGGATCAAACTCTATTCAATCACCGAAACTATACCCAAATATCACCGAACTCTCCAAACCCTCCATCTAGGTCTACCAGCAGCTCGTGACACTAAATCGCACACAACTCCACCAAATTTCGTATTAACAAATCAACACATGATAAGGTTTGAGCTTCAAATTTTGTAGGATCTTCAAATTGCCACAAGCCAGTAAATATGATATGTAATTAAACATAGAATATCAATTATGTTTGAATTTATTATATTCATATTGTGTTTTCTCATCTAAGATGTTAATATTGAATATATACTATGAAGGAAAAGAAAAGCAGAAAGCTAGAATTAAACTTGTTTTATTCTCCAATCTCATTGCCAAATGCATAAGAATCAAATAAATTAATCAAAAGAAAAAAGGTAAATTCGTATTTTACATCCTTTAAAAATTGAAAAGAAAATTATACATATTAATACAATGGGATCAATTTTCAATTGCCCTTTTCAATCAAAGTTAGGCCAAAACAATTAGAAAATTAAAAAGAGTAGCAACTACCAGTTGAGTTTTGAAGATTTTGGTTCTAAAGATAGTCAAAGTTCCTTTTGACAAAGGGAACTCCTTTTCTTTTTTTACCTGCCATTTTTGTTTGACTTGCTTATGCAATCATTATAAAAAAAAATCAACAAAATGGATTTTTCAACAAGAAATTCATGAATGATTTAATTAAAAAAAATGCGATTTGATCTCATCAAAATATTACATTAATATTTATATATTTTATAAATAAATTTAAATTTTATTATTTAAATAATAGTTCAAGCTATATTGAATAGCTATCAAGATCTCAAATCAAGGCTATATAAATATTAACAACGGATTCAGTAATAACTCACTTCACATATTTATTATTATAGCAATGAAAATATATAACGTGTATTCAAACATATATTTTTCCTTTGATTTAAAAATTAGAGAAAAATTACAAGTAGAGTATAGAAACATATTTATAGAATTTGAGCAACTTTCGAAAGAAACAATAAATTCCAATTAGAGTTATCCATGGGTCGGGTCAGATTGAGCTCTAATAAAATTTTAGGCCCGACCCAAAAAAATGGGCTTAAATTTTTGCCTAAGCTCGACCCATCTGTATTTTTTTTTTTACTTTGTCATTTTTTATATAAAAAATTTAAATATATATAATACACCAAATACACTAAAAATATTAAAATAAATGTTTCTTAATAAATTAAAAATAAATTTTAAAAAAGTATTTATACTTAAATAACACTGAGATAAGTGCAACTTAACAAGCAAATGCCTCTAAAATAGTAACAAAATTAACAATAAAACAAGTGTTATACAATATCTAAACATTAACAACAAAATAGTAATAACATAATAGTGAGAAGGTAGCCAAAAATGGCAAAAAGTGGAAAAACAGCAGCAAAACATGGAAAAAATAACATAAATTTTTTATTGCAATTTCGGGTCGGGCCAGGTTCAGGCCCAAATATCTTACCCAATACCCGATCCATTTTATAAACGAGCCTTTTTTTTTGCCCAAACCCATTTTCGACCTTATATTTTTGTCCAAATCCTTCTATTATTTCAACATATTGAATGACCCAATCCATGGACAACTCTAAAATTCGTTTAATTAAGGTTTGGAAAAATAATAAAGTGTACAATATTAATGCGTTTTCTCCAATTGAGCTCGTTTAATTAGCTAATAAAACTCATTTATTGAGCTCTAAAGCTAGAAGCTTGCTTTGCTACCTTTCCAAAACCTTGGTTAATTGCATATACATTACTAACCTATCATTTTCATTTTAAATTCATCTTTAAATTTAAAACCTTCTAATTACATTTAAATATATTAATCATGTCATTTCATTATTAAAATTATTTATTTAACGACACATAAAATTTTATATAACTAAATTTAAAATAAAAATAAAGTAATAAAATTAAAAAAACTAAAAATAAAATGAAATTGGAAAAAAAAACAATAAAGTTTATGTAAAAGTTTCAATAACGTCAAATCTAATACTTTTAAAACATCTATTTTTACAATATTCATTTTTTAAATTAAAAATTAGGATAAAGCATATACAATTTGTCACCCAACTATTAGCGTGTTATTGTTTTATTCACTGTACTAAAAAATTTTATTTTAGTCACCCTCTGTTAAATTATTAACAAAAATAATTTCATGGCCTTTTTAATTAGTATAATTGTATATGTAGTTTTCAATACTTAAATATTTTATCAATTTAATCTTAAAAATTTTAGATTTTTTCCTTTACATTTTTCAATTTGTTTTATCACTTTTAGGTGAACCCAAATTT